>NC_141032.1:50890000-50932500 GCF_052040795.2 Danio rerio | reverse complement strand
TAGCAAAAATATCTCCAATCTAATCACCAGATCTCCTTTCATCATACAAAAATTCATATATTATATTTACAGAAATATCAGACCTTTATTTATGCGTTATTTACAATAAATATTTACATTCCTCTAACTAATAATACAGACAGTGCTCAAGTGTTCCTGCGGTGCATCATAACTGCAGACGTGTGAGTGTGTGTTTGTGCGTCTGTGAGTGCATGTGTGTAAGTCTGTGTGTCTCTGTACATCTGTGTGTGTGTGTGTGTGTGTGTATCACAGGCATCCGCACTCCTCCACCTGCATGTCCTCGTGGTGTCTCAGAATCATCTCTCCGTTCTCGTAGTACAGCATACTGAGAGCGCTGGTGCGGGTCGGAGCGCAGCAGGATGCAGGAACACGACTGGGGTGATGATATTTCAGCAAGCTCTGCAGCACAAGCCCACACACACACACACACACACACACACACACACACACACACAGCAGAGTTATTTCATTATTTCAGTAAAGTTTCACATTAACTTTGCATTTACTTCAGGAGTAAAATCAATGTTTTGCAGGGCATTTGATGTGATTTATTAAATGCAAAGTTGTTATTTCAGTAAATAAAAAATATATAAATAGATATTATTTATTTTTTAATTATTTCATATAAATTTTTATTTTATAAATTTATGCTTATCTATAAATTGTATAACATTATAGTAACACAATCTTGTATTAGTTTTAGTTTTATAGTTTTAGATTTATTTGAAATTACATTTTATTTAATATTTCTACATTTATTTATGTTGTTTTATTATAAATATTTTTGAGCTTTAATTTTTCACATCAGTTAAAAATGCTAATTAATATAAATTTAAATTAAAGCAACTTTTATTTCAAACAATTATTATTTATATTCTTATCTACCTATTTTTATGCCATTACAAAATATTTAATATAAATATTTTAAACTATTTAAATCTACTTTTAAAAATGCTAATTAGCTTATATTTTATTGAAAGCCAGATTAATTTAAAATAATTAACATTTACACATTTATCCATGTATTTAAAGTTATATTTACACATATACCGTAGTACCTGCATGTATGCATGATTGGTGGGCCGCAGCTCTTCTCCCAGTGGGTTCGGGCAGGCCCCCTCGCACCGGTATGCATTGTACTTCTTAGGGAACACGATCCAGGAGCCCCATCCGATCTGGTTAAAATCCACATGCATGTCCACCCTCCTGCAGGTGGTGCTCTTGTGCAGTGGTGTTCTCTGCAGCTCTGGGCTCCTGACAGGTGGCCCCCGGCGGCCCCTGCGGCTCCTGAGGGCCCGTCCTCGCTTGACTTCTTTCTTATTTCTAGAAAACAGAAACTTCGAGGCCCCGGCGGTGTGTAGGAGACTGGCCCCGTCCTGCTGCTCTGAAAACAGCAGCAGCATGGCTCTGTGTTTCTGGGTCCCATTCTGGATCTCCTGTCCCCCAGGGGTTGCTGCTGGCAACCAGGGCCTGCTATGAATCTCCCGACCCCCAGGGGCCACTACTGGCCGCTGGGGTGCGCTCTGGAGCTCCTGTCCCCTAGGAGCTGTCGCTGGTCTGCTGGGCCTGCTCTGGAGCTCCTGTCCTTTAGGGGCTGCTGATGGTCTCCGGGGTCTATTCTGGATCTTCTGTCCCCCTGGGGCCGCTGCTGGTCTCTGAGGCCCACTCTGGAGCTCCTGTGCCCCAGAGGTCACCACTGGTCTCCTGGGCCTGCTCGGTAGCTCCTGTTCCTCAGGGGCCACTGCTGGTCTTCGGGGCCTTCTCTGGAGCTCCTGTCCCCCAGGGGCTGCCGCTGGTCTCCTAGGCCCACTGTGGATCTCCTTTCCCCCAGGGGCCGCTGCTGGTCTCTTGGTCTTTACTCGGCTGCGGGGAGATGTTCGGGGCCGGGGCCAGTGCAGAAGCAGATTTGTGACATTATACACCCTCCAGTGCTGTGTTACGCTCAGCAGGGACTCCTCCGGCAAAAGGCCCAGAGACTGGCTCTTCGGGCAGGGCTGGTGACGAGGGCACGGCGCCCCCTGCTGGTGCTGGAGCTCCAATGTCAGCCCATCGGGGTGCAGGTCTCTAGGGACGCGGATCCGCAGCTCCGCTGCCTGAATCTGACGTTCCGACAAAACCGGAGACAGGTCAAAGATCGCCACGTAGTGGTTGTCATTGTTGAGCACATCTGGGAGAAGACAGAAAAATTAATTAAAAAGGTTATTATGTGAGCTGAAAAAACATGATCACGCAAACAAGCACAGCAAATGTGATTATGTAAAAAACACAAACAAATGTGATCATGTAAAAAAACAAACAAATGTGATTATGTAAAAAAAAATGTGATTATGTGAATTAACAAAAATGTAATTGTAAACAAAAAAAAAAATGTGAATATGTGAACAAACCAAAACAGTGATTAGGTTAAAATACAAAAATTATTATTTGAACAATTGTGATTATGAGAGCGAACAAAAAAAAAAAAAAAACGTAATTATGTGTCCAAACAGAAAATGTGTTTATTTTTCCCAAAAAAAACTTTATTATGTAACCAAACAAAAATGTGATCATGTAAACAAACAAAAAAGTGATTATTGTGTACAAGCAAAACATTTGATTATGTAAACAAACATAAAATGTGATTATGTGCACAAGCTAAAAAATGTGATTACATGAACAAACAAAAATGTGATTATGTGGGGGGGGGGGGGTGATTATGTGAACAAGCAAAATTTTATTTATGATTATGTGCAAAAAAAAAAACTTTATTACATTTACATTTAGTCATTTAGCAGACGATTTTATGTGACCAAACAAAATATTTGATTATCTGACCAAAAAAACAAACAAAAAAATGTTATGTAAACAAAACAAATGTCCTTTTGTGTCCAAAAATGTGATTATGGAACAAAAAACATTATTATGTAACCAAAAAAATGTGATTATGTGAACAAAACAAATGTGATTATGTAAACAAATGTCATTATGTGACCAAACAAAAAAATATTATGTTACCAAACAAATGTGATAATGTGAACAAAGCAATGTCATTATGTGTCCAAACAAATGTGATTGTGACCAAACAGTCATTATGTGAACAAATGTGATTGTGACCAAACCAAGAAAATATAATGTGACTAAAAAAATGTCATTATGTGACCAAACAAAAAAAATTATGTGACCAAACAAATTTGATAATGTGAACAAAGCAATGTCATTATGTGTCCAAACAAATGTGATTGTAACCAAACAGTCATTATGTGAACAAATGTGATTATGTGACCAAACAAAAAAATAATGTGACTAAAAAAATGTCATTATGTGACCATACAAATGTGATTATGGGACCAAACAAAAAAATAATGTGACTAAAAAAATGTCATTATGTGACCATACAAATGTGATTATGGGACCAAACAAAAAAATAATGTGACTAAAAAAATGTCATTATGTGACCATACAAATGTGATTATGGGACCAAAACATTTGATTATGTGAACAAAATAAATGTAATTATGTGAACAAACAAAAAAAATGATTATGTGAACAAAACAAATGTTATTATGTGACCAAACACAAACTTTATTATTATGTAAACAAAACAAATGTCGTAATTTGAATAAAACAAGTGTCATTGTGACCAAACAAAAAAGTGATGTGAACAAAAAATGTTATTATGTGAACAAAAACAAATGTCATTCTGTGACCAATCAAAAAAATGTTATTATGTGAACAAAACAAATGTTATCATGTGATCAAACAAAAAATGTTATTATGTGAACAAAACAAATGTGATTGTGAACAAACAAAAAAATTGATTATGTGAATAAAACAAAGTGATTGTGAGACCAGACAAGAAATGTGATTATGTGAACAAAAAAAAAGTTTGCTATCAAAATCAACTAAAATTATAATAATAAATATTAAATAAATAAGAATTTATCTAATAAGTTTTGAAATGATCTTCACGTTCCCACTTGGATTGTGGATAAACTGGCATGAGAGCCCCTGAACCCCTGATAAATAAAACCAAAACCACCTATTAAAGCTCTTTCTTTCTCTCACTCCTTCTTTCCAAAAGACTGCTACTCTAGCACTAAATTCTCTGAGCTCAAACAAGTTAGTTTGAATAAATAGCACTTCTCGTACTGTATGTTTTGCCTCTTCTTGTTGAATCATTAAATGTCTTCTCAATGTTTTTATATGCACAGAGACTTTTAATTTCAGTCAGCCAGCCTCAGCACTTTCAGTGAACTGTCTCTCCATTATAAAATCACCACGCTTAAGGTCTGATTTCTTTAAAAATCTGTGATCTTTACTGCCTGATAGATATACAGTACACACACACACACACAAACACACTGACACTCGCTTACTGACACACACAGACCCACTCACACACACACACAGCGCTGAGAGTAATGAGCTGGCTTGTGCAGCTGAACACACACACTTTGATCCTCCTCGTCCACTGAAGTGTATTGGCTCTGTACATTTACATTCAAACTAATAGCTGTGCTTCATCTAATGAGTGTCTCTGCTGTGTTTAATAGAGCTGCTGTCCTGCTTCAGCTGCACAACTCAATCTTAAACAAGCTCACTTCAACACCACTGCTCTAGACTCTTAATATTAGTTATTATTAATATTCCTTTGTACAGTCTATGTATGTATGTATATGCGTGTTTGTATATATTTTTATTTAATTAATTACTAATTTATGTATTTATTTAATTATTTATTTTTACAAACAGTTTTTATTTTAGATCATTGTCATACATTAAACTGATTTAAAAAGACAAGTTGAAACATGATTCACTCAGTCCATACAATTAAGACTGATGACATATTGATTGTATAGCTATTTTTCAAAATATTTTTTTTATAAAATATGAAATATTAATTGAAGTTTTTTTGATTTTACAAACTTTCTTTCTTTATTAAGTGATAATAAGTAAAAATATTTTGTTAGTCTATATGTTTATTATAAATCTTTAATTTTATAAATTCTCTGAATTAAAGTGATGATACATATTTTTATATATTATTATTATTATTATTGTTGTTGTTGTTGTTGTTGTTGTTGTTGTTGTTGTTGTTGTTATTATTATTATTATTAAATTACATTAATTTAAAACAGCTGTAAAATTAATCTGAAACATAATTAACTTAGTTCCAGATGTTATGACTGATGACTTATTGATCATAAACCTATTTTATTGCAAAATAAAAGCCATAAAAATGTATTCAAAAATGAAATGTTAATAGAAGTCCTATGATTTTATAAACACTCTCTCTTTCTCGCTTTCTCTCTCGTTAAGTGATAATAAATACACATATTTTGTTAGTCTATATGTTTATTTAAAATCTTTGATTTTATAAACTCTCTAAATTAAAATTATAATAAATACCATTTTTGTTGCACCTTAACTAATAAAAGAATAATCATTACACTTGCAATTATATTTTTTCTAAATGTAAATAATACATTATTATTATTATTATTATTATTATTATTATTATTAATATTAACTTACATTATTTAAAACAGCTGTAAAATTAATTTGAAACATAATCAACTTAGTTCAAAGTGATATGACTGATGACTTATCGATCATAAACCTATTTATATAGCAAAATAAAAGCCATAAAATATTTCATAAAATATAAAATATCAATAGAACTCTTATGATTTTTTAAACTCTCTCTCTCTTTTAAATGACAATACATATGCATATGTCGTTAGTCTATATGTTTATTTACTGTAAATCTTTGATTTGATAAACTCTCTAAATTCTCTAAAATTGTATGTATATATGTATGTATATATATATATATATATATATATATATATATATATATATATATATATATATATATATATATATATATATATATACTGTAATTAATAAAAGTAAAATAAAGAATCATTACCCTTGCAATTATAATTTTTTTCTAAAAAAGTAAATAATAATAATTATTATTATTAATAACATATATTAATCTAATCAAAAACGACTGTAAAATTAATCTGAAACATAATATACTTAGTTTAAAATGCTATGACTGATGACTTATTGATTATAATAATATAATAAATAAAAAATATAATAAAAGTCCTTTGATTTTATAAACTCTCATTCTCACACACATAATAAGATTACATCAAATATTAGTATCTACAATCAATTAGTTGTCATTAAGAAAAAGTGTGATGAAAAGTCATGTGGTATCGATCTGATATTAAATATGCGCTAGTATCTCCACAAGCTGAAACATGATTAATTATATTCCATTTATATTCCCCCCTCCCCCTCTCTTTCTAGCATGTAAATAAGATCAAATATTAGTATCTGCAATTAATTAGCTAAAGGTGTCAAAAACAAAAAGTGTGATCACGTGGTATCGATCTGATATTAGAGATCCGCTAACAAATCTCTCCGCTAATCCGCTCAGAGTAAACACGGGCTCGAAACGGCGCTCGACACCTCCAGCTGGAGCTTTAATCTCATCAGCGCGGTGTGAAGCAGAGCTCAAGCCGATGTGGATTGGTGTTTCCCGGGGGTTTGTGTGAGATGTCTGGCCGACAGAGGCGAATCCACATCGGCTTCAGTAGGAGATCTGACTGCAGATGTGGATTGAGGATGTCTGGAGCTCAGATTGGACACACTTCACACACTTTCGTTCAGCTCGTCTTTAGTTCTCGAGTGCTTTTTACAATGCAGACCGGCTCAAAACAGAGTTATTTGATAGTTATGATTCCAAAATGAATATAATAAAAATGATTTAAATAATAAATGATCAAAAATATATAGTACGATTCTATTAGCCAATATTATGATTAAAAATGAAAAATAAAGATTATGTATATATAAATTAAACAAGTAGTATTTTTTAAAAATGTCAAAGCATCTTTATTTAATTATTTATTCAGATTAAATATTAAAAATATATAAATATAAATATAAAAAATAGCCTATATATATATATATATATATATATATATATATATATATATATATATATATATATATATATATATATATATATATATATATATATATATATATATATATATATATATATAATTAAGTAGTACTTTTTATAATGTCAAAGCATGTGTACTTGAGTATTTATTCGAATAGAAATATTTAAAATATTTATTTACAATGTATTATTTATTAATATTAAGTAAAAATATTATTTAAAATATTTATTTATTTAAAACTTTATTCAATTCAGTTTCTTATTTCTACATGGCAAAATATTCTTCTCAAATTTTGTTTATTTTAATAAAAAACTGACTTAATTTAGACAAATAAATGAGACAAAATTAGACAATATATATTTTGTCAAAGCACAACGTTACATATTTCAATGAATTAAAAGAGTAGTAATGCAAATATAAATTGTAGTGGGCCTAAGTTATTAATTAAATGTTAATTATTACATTTATGGATTTTAATCAACATTTTTTCATGCACTTTTGCACCCCCACTGAACATTTTTTAATGTTTATTAACAATTTACACTCTCAAAAATATATAAATATATCAAACTTGTTTAAACTACTTAATTAAAATGAGGTAAAAGAACACAATTTCATGAGATTTCGTTGGGAAAACTTAATTTTTTAATGGTCAATGCACATAAATTTGTAAAAAAATGTTAAGTTAACTTAATTTGTGTTGGAACAAAATGAATGAATTGTGCGGATCCCTGCATTTTTATAGTGCATATCCACTTTCTATTTAATTTCACTTATTCAGTTCAGGTATTTTACTATTATTGTACCGTCAATCACTCTAATATATGTCTAATTTATTTTATTTTTTTTAATATGGGCTACTTAAGGTTTGTTTATATTTTCTATAGCTGTTTTTGCTTTGTATTTAAGGTTTATATTATATTTTTACTCCATAATTACATTTTTTATTGATTATTTATAAATACCGCACTGCTGAAAACGCCATTGAGCTTTATACACACACTTCACTCACTCTCACAGCTAAAGTAAAACATTTAAAACCCTACAAAAAAATAAAAACAGCCTTACTTTTAGACATGATGCTCCTGATTGTGTCTGCGTGCTCGTGCTCGAGGCTCTCCGCGGGTATGCGCGTCTGGTTCATCTTGTAATGCCGATAGAGATGCATCATGTACGTGGGCAGATGCATGCGGTGTGACATATTCCTCAAGCTGTTATAATTATTGTGATGATAACGCGTGTGCTTTCCGAACACTCCGAGCAGCAGCAGCTGGCAGTAGCAGGCCAGGCGCGCGACTCCGAGCGCGTGCATGATGCGCGGTCAGAATGAATGACAGCTCGGGAGTCCCGGGCGCTTTATATAGGGCCTCCCTCGAGTCGGACCCCCGCATATTTAACAAGTAGCAGAGGACATTAAAGGAAATTGACATGCCGTGACAGCTCATCATCTATTCGTGTGGTAATGAGGCGCATTTTTTACGAGCAACAATTAAAACACCTTGCGCCCGCGCGTGACGTCACCGCGCTCGTCCTTTGAAGGTAATGTAGCTACGTGAACTGCTGTGATTATATTACATTAAACGTGGATACTTTGCTGCACTTTGTTTGTTCAAACTGCTTATATAAATTAGCTACAGTGAAATAACTTGCAAGCAGTATTTATTCAATTAAATAGTCTCTTAAAATTATTTATTTTATTTTTCAAATATATTTTTTAAGTTCAAATCATAGTTTAATGTGAATGTTTTTGATTAAGAGCTCAACTATATTTGTTTTGACCAATGTAAAATGTTAAGGTAATTCACACAGGCCAGTGTATGCGAATTAAACAGAAGCTCAATGTGCTTTGTACTGTCACAGACTTAAAAAATTATTGTTTAAAGCAACTTATTTATTTTTTATTGGCTCAAGTGATCACATTTAGATGTGAATCCATTACCCTAAATTCTTTTAATTGTATATATGAATATTTTGTGGGATTTTTTGTTTTTATTAAAGCTGTATCTTGTTTACAACAAAAAGAGAATTTATATTAATCGACTTTCTTCGACAATACAAATATGCTTTGTCATTCATTCATTCATTTATTTTATTTTCGGCTTAGTTCCTCTATTAATCTGAGGTCGCCACAGCGGAATGAACCGCCATCCACACACACTCATTCACACGCACACAATACGGACAATTTTAGCTTACCTGATTCACCTATAGGGGCATCCGCTGCCTAAAACATATGCTGGATAAGTTGGTGGTTCATTCCGCTGTGGCGACCCCAGATTAATAAAGAGACTAAGCCAAAATGAATAAATGGATCAAGTGAGGGTGTCATGGTGGCGCAGTGGGTAGCACAGTCGCTTCACAGCAAGCAGGTCGCTGGTTCAAGCCCCAGCTGTGTTAGTTGTCATTTCTGTGAGAGTTTGCATGTTCTCTCCGTGTTGGCGTGGGTGCTCCGATTTCCCCCACAGTCCAAACACATGCGCTATAGAGGAATTGATAAACTAAACTAGCTGTAGTGTGTGTGTGCAGGGGTGGCTTTAACCAATAAGCAAGGTAAGCGGCTGCTTAGGGCCCCAGGACTTATGATTATGTTGTGTAATCAGGATATTAATAAAAAAACAACAACTCACCTTTCAGGCGACGCAGTGGGTAGCACGTTCACCTCACAGCAAGAAGATCACTGGGTCGAACCTCGGCTCAGTTGGCATTTCTGTGTAGAGTTTGCATGTTCTCCCTGCGTTTGCGTGGGTTTCCTCCGGGTGCTCCGGTTTATCCCACAGTCTAAAGACATGTGATACAGGTGAATTGGGTAGGCTAAATTGTCCGTAGTGTGTGTGGATGTTTCCCAGAGATGGGTTGCGGCTGGAAGGGCATCCGCTGCGTAAAAACTTGCTGGATAAGTTGGCGGTTCATTCCGCTGTGGTGACCCCGGATTAATAAAGGGACTAAGCCGACAAGAAAATGAATGAATGAACTCACTTTTCAAAGACCACCAATTACATCACTGAGCAAAAGTCACGGCATATTAACACATCCATATCTCAGCAGGGTCTGTCATGTTTTTGGGTCCCCTTGAAACATTTCCGTTGTGTTACCTGGATATTTGCACGTGTTATAACTAATTGCAGCGAGCTTTTTAAGTTGTTTGTGTTGTGACCAATTTACTGTGCATTTCTGCAGTTGTTTGTGTTGTGGGAATTTGCAACACGTGTAAACTGCAGTGCTTTAAGCTCTCTCGGCCACCGTACCTTCCAGCTGCAGCCCAGTACTGGGATATGGGGACAACTTAATGATTTTAATTTCATGTTCTTATATTTTATCAACTTAAATTTGTAAAAATTAATAAGTTAATGTAGGGCGACATGGTGGAATAAGTCCAAACACTTGCGCTATAGTGGAATTGATTAATTAAATTGGCCGTGTGTGAATGCAAGAGTGTATGAGTGTTTCCCAGTGTTGGGTTGCGGATGGAAGGGCATCTGCTGTGTGAAACATGTGCTGGATAAGTTGGTGGTTCATTCTGTTGTGGTGACCCCCTAATAAAGGGACTAAGCCGAACAAAAAAAATTAATAAATGAATGAATAAGTTATTTTAATTCCTTCATGGTGTCCAAACAAAGGGCGAAGCAGTGGTGCAATAGGTAGTGCTGTCGCCTCACAGCAAAAAGGTCGCTGGTTCAATCCTCGGCTCAGTTGGCGTTTCTGGTTCGATCCTTGGCTGAGTTGGTGTTTCTGTGTGGAGTTTGCATGTTCTCCCTGCCTTCGCGTGGGTTTACTCCGGGTGCTCCGGTTTCCCCCACAGTCCAAACACATGCGGTACAGGTGAATTGGGTAGGCTAAATTGTCCGTAGTGTATGAGTGTGTGTGTGGATGTTTCCCAGAGATGGGTTGCGGCTGGAAAAAACTTATCGCTGCTGGATAAGTTGTCGGTTCATTCCGCTGTGGCGACCCCGGATTAACCCAGCATTTTTACAGTGTGTGATTTATTGTAAATGATCTTTCTTGCATAAAAATATTGTAAGAGAATCAAATAAAAATCTTGCTGCCTAAATTAGTTTTATTTTGTCGTTGTTGTTGAATTAAATGAACTTTTCTAGTCATCTAGTCTTGTCCTATGGACATTGCTGCTCTTGTAAAAACAGCGAACCATCCTTATTTAGTAGTTGTTGATTGCCAGTTATTTATTCATTAATTTTCCTTCGACTTAATCTGGGGTCGCCACATCAGAATGAACCACCAACTTATCCAGCATATGCTTTACACAGTGGATGCCCTTTTTAGCTGCAATCTAGTACTGGGAAACACCCATACACATTCATTTACACACATACTCATATACTACAGACAGTTTAGTTCAGTGGTCACCAAAATTGTTCCTGGAGGGCCGGTGTTCTGCAGATTTTAGCTCCAGCCCTAATCAAACACACCTAAACAAACTAATCAAGCTCTTACTTGGTATTCTTGAAACATCCAGGCAGGTGTGTTGAAGCAAGTTGGAGCTAAACGCTGCAGGGACACCGGCCCTCCAGGAACAATTTTGGTGACCCCTGGTTTAGTTGATCAATTCCTCTATAGCGCATGTGTTTGGACTATGGGGGAAACCGGAGCACCAGAAGGAAACCCACGAGTCAACACGAGGAGAACATGCAAACTCCACACAGAAACACCAACTGACCTAGCCGGTGCTTGAACCAGAGACCTTCTTGCTGTGAGACGACAGTGCCAACCACTGAGCCACCACTCTGCCTTTGATTGTCTGTTATTTTGGAAAGATTGTTTGCTTCTTTTACTTGCTCTGCTACAATTGATATGTTGGTAACTTTAAATGAACAATAAATGATTTGTTATTTTGGAAATGGGGATACAGTTTTGTAAATTTTGCCAGTTGTAATACATATAGTTATGTTACAACTAAATATAAACATTGGTATGATGTCAAAGTATTAATTTGTTCATTTTCCCTCGGCTTAGTCTCTTATTTAACAAGGGTCTCCACAACGGCATGAACCTCCAACTTATATTTCCACCTGGAGGAAATCCACACCAACACAGGAGGGCATGCAAACTCTACACAGAAATACCAACTGATCCAGGTGAGACTCGAACCAGCCACCTTCTTGCTATGAGTCCACAGTGATAACCACTGAGCCACACTCTTAAAAATAAAGGTACAAAATCTGTCACTGTGGTGGCACCTTTTCAAAAGGTACATTTTTGTTCTGAACAGGTCATTAAAGGCACAAATTAATAGCCAAAAAGTACAAATGTGTACCTGAAAGTACATTTAGGGTACACAATTGAACCTTACAATGTACAAAACTAAACCCTAATGGTACTAATGTCCACCTGTTTAGTACAAAGTGACAGATTATTTAGCCGGCAGCTAGCTCTCTGCAACTCTCACATGGTCGCCCACTGAAGCTAAGCAGGGCTGTGCCTGGTTAATACCTGGATGGGAGACCAAATGGGAAAGCTAGGTTGCTGCCAGAAGTGGTGTTAGTGAGGCCAGCAGGGGGCGCTCAACCTGTGTGGGCCCTAATGCCCCAGTATAGTGGTTGTTCCTAGATCGGATACGTTTGCGGCCGGAAGTAAACAAGAATTATTTATTAAATTTCCCATTTATTGCATTTTATTAACGTCTACCCCCACCCCAACCCTAAACCCAACCGTCACAGTACTGTAAAAATATTAATAATACAGCTTCATAAAAAAATGCTGCTTTATTAATGTGCATATCACACTTCCGGCTGGCCGCATATCCCATCTAGACTTCACCCAGTATAGTGATGGACAGGGCCTGAGCAAGCTGAACTGTCGCTCTAGGCAAAGGACAGTCACGCCGGCCTCAACCCTAAATATCTCTATTCTGCCAGCCTAGACGCTGATATAACTGAGGCGCGGGTGGTGAGGCTAGTTTAGGGGACGCCGCCCTCTCTATTCTGCCGCCCCAGAGGCGGATATAACTGTGGGTGCGGGTGGCGAGGGTAATTTCGGGGACGCCGCTCTCTCTATTCTGCCACCCTAGACGCGGATGAGGGTGCGGGTGGTGAGGGTAGTTTCGGGGACGCCGCTCTCTATAATCTGCCAGCCTAGACGCTGATATAACTGAGGTGTGGGTGGTGAGGGTAGTTTAGGGGATGCCGCCCTCTCTATTCTGCCAGCCTAGACGCTGATATAACTGAGGCGCGGGTGGTGAGGGTAGTTTAGGGGACGCCGCCCTCTCTATTCTGCCGCCCCAGAGGCGGATATAACTGTGGGTGCGGGTGGTGAGGGTAATTTCGGGGACGCCGCTCTCTCTATTCTGCCACCCTAGACCCGGATGAGGGTGCGGGTGGTGAGGGTAGTTTCGGGGACGCCGCTCTCTATAATCTGCCAGCCTAGACGCTGATATAACTGAGGTGTGGGTGGTGAGGGTAGTTTAGGGGATGCCGCCCTCTCTATTCTGCCAGCCTAGACGCTGATATAACTGAGGCGCGGGTGGTGAGGGTAGTTTAGGGGACACCGCCCTCTCTATTCTGCCGCCCCAGAGGCGGATATAACTGTGGGCGCGGGTGGCGAGGGTAATTTCGGGGACGCCGCTCTCTCTATTCTGCCAGCCTAGACGCGGATGAGGGCGCGGTTGGGGAGGGTTGTTTCAGGGACGCCACTCTCTATATTCTGGCGCCTTAAGTGGCCGCCTAGGTCGCCTTTATGGACGCGCCGGCCCTGGTGACGGGGACTCTATGAGCGCCGTCTTTTGTATGAGGCGTTAAACCGAGGTCCTGACTCTCTGTGGTCGTTAAAAATCCCAGGATGTCCTTCGAAAAAGAGTAGGGGTTTAACCCGGCATCCTGGCCAAATCTGCCCTCTACCCTCTATCCATCATGACCTTCTAACCCTCCCCATATCTCCTCTCCACCAATCAGCTGGTGTGTGGTGTGCAGTCTGGTGCAAAATGGTCATCCAGGTGGATGCTGCACACTGGTGGTGGATGAGGAGATCCCCCTATGTGTAAAGTGCTTTGAGTGCCCAGAAAAGTGCTATATAAATGTAAGGAATTATTATTGTTATTTTGTTCCTTTATTTCTGAGAGTGCACTGATGTCAAATTTTACTGTTAAAATGAAGAATTGTTACTGTAAATGTCATTGTCATTATTGGAATAAGTATTGATTTGCAAATAAACAACAGTAATCATAGTATTAATAAACATGCATTCAGCTGAACATTGTAAATGCGAATATTCCTAATTTTTATATACATGTCATATTTAAAAAATATTTTTTTATTTGTTTCGTTTTTGTATGTTAGGGCAAGTTTTAAACCATTGGAATTAAAAACGTTGTATGTCTGTGTGTGAACTGCTGATTTTAGGATCCCCTCAGCGCCTGGCACCACACACACACACACACACACACACACACACACACACACACACACACACACACACACACACACACACACACACACACACACACACACACACACACACACACGCACGCATGCTCAAAGAGCTCGTGTTTCATTCAGTCCACGAGAGCGCGCCTCTCTCTCTTGCTCCTCGAGTGTGTGTGTGTGTGTGTTTGAATTCGGTGGAGCACGCAGAGATTTGCTCAAGTGTGTTTGCTCACAGCAGCGCTTCTGGTATTGAAGGAGGACTCTGTTTTCCCTGCGATGGTGAGTTCAACTTTCTGCGTCGAGCTTTTCTTCCTCATGCATGATGTTGATGTTTCTGGAAGATGCATTGCTGTAGTTGTGAAGAGAGCGAGTCATTAAAGCGAGTGTGGGTATGGGTGTGTGTTACAAACACATCTGAGCGTCCGTGTAGCGGCATGTTACTCTCTCTGCGTTACAATGCACAGACATGACCCACTCTTGACACATTATAACACACTACAATCCGTTTTCGATATGTAAATGACTTCAGAATGCACACATTTGCCTCGCGGACTTGATAGATTGTAAGAAGCGCATGAAAATGCTTCAACTTGGCGTTGAGGAGTCATTGATTCAGTGAGTCGATTCGTTTGAATGAATCTTTTACTCGGTATGTTTATATTTTAATCAATTTACGTAAAGAGGTAAAACAAATGCAATTGTGAACATGGAGATTAATTAAAATATAAAGAAAATAAAAGGTTAATAAAAATAAAGAGGTTTAGCTACACAGAAACAGACAATGTCAGAATAATAAAAACAACAAAAATATTGTTATACAAAACAGATAAAATAAATGAATATAAGAAAAACGATTGCTTTTGATTTATTATTGTTTTCTATAGTTTCTAAATGTTGGTTTTCACTTAACCCCGTAATCTTTCTTCAACTTCGCATCATCGTTCTGAATCAGTAAGTGAATCGACTCAACAGAACAACTCGTTCGCGAAATAATCAGACGTCCATGTAATTATGAAAGAGGAATCGCTTCTCTCAATTTAATTGACTACAGAACTCTATTAAACCGACATTTACACTCGCATCAACGACGATCATCTTGATATGTGAACAATTTACGACGGTTTTTACTCCCTGAGGTGAGTTTATAACTCTTCTGGTGTTGGGGCGCGAAATAAATCTGAGGGAATGTAAACATGTTTGACAGTGCGTGAATCTTAAAACAATTAATCCCAGCACTTAATATCAATCATTTTCTCAATTGTCAGGGAAATACTGTGGTTAAATTGCCGTTTTTCTTGAATTTTTTTTCTTGGATTTGTTTTAGGCATGTTCGCGAACCGATTGATCCCGACGACTCAAATTAGAAACTCGAGCCCAGGCCCGGATTGGCTAATCGGGAGGACCGGGAGAATTCCCGGTGGGCCGGTCTGTTTTTTGGCCGCGAGGGCCGGTGTCCCTAGCTGCTTGCACTCTCAGCAGTCACACTTTTTTCTTCTATTTATTTTTTGGCCATAGCTTTACTCTTTTTAATCATTATTTTACCGTAGTGCCGCTCTTTTTATTTATTTTCTCGCAGCCCCGTGAGAAAAATGCAGCCTGCAGGTTAACTAACGTTAATGATGATGATGTAATGCAACTAATGCGGCACCTTAGTGAATATAAGAATTCGAATAAAATGAATAAAACACCTGCTCAATGAAAATCAAATGATTCACTACATTAATAAATCTGACATAACTTGATCAGAAATCTAAAAATAGAAGAAAAAGATTGAGCCGTCAAAAGAAACAGTTATTACAGTTTTTACTCTCACTGTTATAGCGCCAATGTGGTCCAGTGGTAAGCACATTGCATTTCAATGGTATAGACCTGTGATCGAATCTCCCATGAAAAATCTTTTTTTTTTTTTTCGATTTTATTGTTAAGACATAAAATACTGTTAGGGCTGTTGAACATTTGAATTTCTAAAGCAGCAGTTTTCTTGAAAAAGACGTGATAGTGCCATTAGTAACTGAATTGGAATCAGTCGTGAACTGAGGTGGGCCGGTCTGGCTTGAAACTCCAGGGCTGAAAATGAGTCCCACTCCGGCCCTGCTCGAGCCTTAAATGAGGCATAATCTATTTCTCATTATCGAACACGGATGAAACCTACAGGCTTAAATCGTATCAATCTACATTAAAGCGATCTGATGTATTAGTGGATTGAGATGCTAATGTGTGGATCGAGAGTGGAGTTTATGAAGATTAATGGTGATGAAGCTCGTTTCGATGCTGAACGCCGTCATTAGTCTGTGAGTAATAATAATCCATCTAGTCAGTGCTAGATTAGAGGAGTTTGGGATTGAGATAAAGGCAGATGAATTGGTTTTGTTGGGGTCACACGGGTCATTTGTAAAGGTCATTAAAAAAATGAGGCCAATTAAAAGCACTGTTTGGGGTCTGGTTGGAAAGTGTCAAGAAACTTTGATTTGTCAATATAGATAAAAAAGGGGAAGGAAGTGAATCTGAGGTGATGCTTTAGGGATTAGAGACTGCAGATGATCTCAAAGTCCAAAAAAAGTGTTTTAAAAAAAGTTTTTATATGTATGCACAGACATATACATATATATCCTGATGCTGATAGTTTTCAAATATCAAGAAAACTACAAAACAGCCCAGCATATATACACACACGCACAGCTATGTAAACTATTAAGATATACTTGATGATAATACTTTTTTTATTATTATTATTTTGGGTTTATTAGGGATGTGTATTATATTGTAAATGTTAGGTCAGTAAATATACTAAAATATTTGTTTTATGCTTTGCCCTGAAGTTTTGAAGTGAGAAAAATAATAATTGAATAAGCAATTTTTTGAGTTGTACTTAATTATCTATCTATCTATCTATCTATCTATCTATCTATCTATCTATCTATCTATCTATCTATCTATCTATCTATCTATCTATCTATCTATCTATCTATCTATCTATCTATCTATCTATCTATCTATATGTCTGTCTGTCTGTCTGTCTATTTTTCTATCCATCCGTCCATCCGTCCATCCGTCCATCCGTCCATCCGTCTATCCGTCTATCCGTCTATCCGTCTATCCATCTATCCATCTATCTATCTATCTATCTATCTATCTATCTATCTATCTATCTATCTATATGTCTATATGTCTGTCTGTCTGTCTGTCTGTCTGTCTATTTTTCTATCCATCCGTCCATCCGTCCATCCGTCTATCCGTCTATCTATCTATCCATCTATCTATCTATCTATCTATCTATCTATCTATCTATCTATCTATCTATCTATCTATCTATCTATCTATCTATCTATCTATCTATCTGTCCATCCGTCTATCTGTCCATCCGTCTATCTGTCCATCCGTCCATTTATCCATCCGTCCATCTATCCATCCGTCCATCCTTCCATCCTTCCATCTATCCATCCATCCATCCGTCTATCTATCTATCTATCTATCTGTCTGTCTGTCTGTCTGTCCATCCGTCCGTCCGTCCGTCCGTCCGTCTGTCTGTCCAGTAATCTATCCATCAGTCCATCTATCTATCCATCCATCTATCCATCTGTCCATCTATCTATCCATCAGTCTATCTATCCATCTGTCTATCCATCTGTCCGTCCGTCCGTCCATCCGGTAATCTATCCATCAGTCCATCTATCTATCTATCTATCTATCTATCTATCTATCTATCTATCTATCTATCTATCTATCTATCTATCTATCTATCTATCTATCTATCTATCTATCTATCTATCTATCTATCTATCTGTCTATCTGTCTATCTGTCTATCTATCTATCTATCCGTCCATCTATCCATCCATTTCTTCATCTATCCAGTTAACTATAATTCAGACTGGACTTTGCATATCTTTGCGATGTGACTATTGCGGATGCGCACATCGTAATATGGATGCTGAAACGTTATATTGTGCAGCCCTATTGTAATGAATGTCAGCGTAGTTTTACCATATATGGTTCATCACCTCAGGAACTCTCTCTAATGGTTTCATCAGCGTTGATTTATTTATAGTTGGAAAGGAAAATGGACACACACACAGGTGTCGTTGAGCTTTAATAGCACAGCGAGTCCAGTCGGAAACGGATGTTTGAAACACAAAAGCGCATTGATCCGCAGCGGTGGCAGGAAACGGGCAGGTATCAGTGGTTTTTCACAGCCTGTGAGGAAGTTTCACAGGAAGCTGAAATGTTACTTCATCGCTTCTGCTTGACTTGGTTTCTCCAGATAAATGGCAGAGCATTTAACACACTGTAATAAAGGGAAAAAATCTGTAAAATTTACAGTAAATAAAAACCCGGCAGCTCTTGTTGGTGCAAATTTACAGTACAGTTAAAATGCAGTAGGAAGAAGTCAGCAGCTCCTCCTTCTTATCAACAATGGCTTTTGGATTTCTTACAGGCTCTTTTCTCGCAATAAAACAAAAGCCAGAACAGGTCCAGAAAGTCTGTAGCCCTTTTCCAAATTTCCCTTTCCAGTTTTTAAGAAGACACATATATCTTAATTGCATTTTTTCTTCTTTTCTTTGTATAATTTATTTATTTTTTATTTATTATTTTGTTTGTATTTTATTATTCTTATTTTTATGTTATCTTATGTTTGTATATCTTTGTGTTTAGATGTGGTATTTTACCTTTTATTTATATACTTATTTAGTGTATAATTATATTTTCCTGATAATTTCTTGTTTGGTGAATTATTTCAGTGTGTATATCTATATGTATTATGTATATTTTATTGTCTGACCTATAATGAACCTAATAAAAAGATAAAAAAATAAATACAGTAGGAACGTAAAATAAATGTACATGTTTTATGGTAAATTACTGCATTTCGTTCTTTACAGTTTCATTTATTTTTAAATAAAATGTCATGTATTTTTACATTTAATATAATAAATTGTTTTAAATCAATTTATTTTATAAAGTTTATTAGTATTACTTTTAATTAAAAAATAGTTTCATTGAGTATTTTAAAATATTGAATATAATTATGCTTTTAAAATGTATACAATAAAAACAAATATTACCATTTTATTCAAATAATTATTAAATTAAACTTAATTTTATTAAAATTTTATTTATTTTATTTACATTTAATTGGTTTTACATTTGATTTAAAAAATAAAATTGATTTATCTTTTAATTAAATATTGTATTTTAAAATATTTAAATGACAAATATAATATTCATATTTAAAAATTTATGCAATGTAAAATTATTCAAAATACTAATCGCCAGTTTAATTTATTTTCTAATTAAGTTAATGTATTGTTTAAATACAATTTTAACTGTTGAAATTACAGTAATGTTTTAATACTGTGATAAATATTAAGGAATCTTGATGTTAACCAGGTTACCAATTTTTACCGTTGTATTTTTGCAAATTTTTTACCTTTTGAAGTGACGATATATATATATATATTTGTTGTTTAAAGAAACTTGTTGTTAACAAGGTTACAGATTTTCACTTTTTTAACCATTGAAATTACAGTAATTTATTAATAATGTATATATTAAGGAAACTTACTTTTAACCAGGTTATGAGTTTTTACAGTAGCGTTATACAGTGTTTTAACGTTGTAATCCCAGACATTGTTGCAGTGCAGATTTGCCCTCGACTGTGTGCTGAATGTCTCAGAATCTCATGAAAAAAAAACGTTGCATGATTTCCGGCTCTCTTTTTTTCTGTTCTGGTTGATCAAAGCCGTTAAACTGCTGAAGGAAGAAGCAGGTGTGGCCGGATCCGCTCTTACACAAAACAGCAGAGCAGCTCCTAAAGATGACTAGAACAGCACTGGGCTGGGCAAATCTCATATATCATCATCACTTTCACGTAACGTTTACTCATTTAGCAGATACTTTTATTAGATTAGATTAAATTCAGCTTTGTCATTACACACGTACAGTTGAACTCAAAATTATTCTCCTTTTTCAAATATTTCCCAAATGATTATGAACAGATTCAGGAAATTTTTAACAGTATTTCCTATAATATTTATTCTTCCGGATATAAAGTCTTATTTGTTTTATTTTGGCTAGAATGAAATAAGTTTTATTTTTTTAAACCCCATTTTAAGGTCAATATTATTAGCCCCCTTAAGCAGTATTAGTTTCCGATTGTGTACAGAACAAACCACTGCTATACAATAGCTACATTTCAGTCCACTTATTTTTATGTGCATTTCGGATATGCGTATGATGGTATCGCCAAGATGTGCATAAAATTTGAAAATGCGCATAAAAACGTATTGAGTAGGATAAACTTTTAATTCGATGAGGAAAGATGCGCATAAACGGCAATGATGGGAACACTTTTACCGAACAAATTCCAGTATGTGCATTAAAAAAAGGTCATGTGACTTTGTTATAAGAGATCATGTGATGATAAAAATGTGTGCAAATGGAGAAACCAGCAGGCTGAGAAATGTTGTTTTGCTCATTCTAAAACACCTGAACTGTTTCAGTATTAGCGTTATTATATTATCAATGACCTTCAGAATCAAGAGCATCTGTGCTCCACATCTCACACCTTCAAACGCCACCGCACGTTCACTGTGTGTCAGAATTGCCTTTTAAGACGCAAGTCATTTATTAAATAAAGAAAAGATTCGCGCAGCTTCTCCTACCAAAGCAAACTCTGTTTTTACTGTTGATATTTGGCGCCAGTTAATTAGGAAGTGGCGATTTTGTCTTTATCCGCACGCCTTTTATGCGATTAATGTAGCTTTGTGCATAAAGTTAAAGGTGCAGTAGGTGATCTTCCACAATGCTAACAGCTTAGCATAAATCTCTGAATCACAGTCCCTTCCCTGCCGTCTAGAGCCACGCCTCCTTAAACACCAGCACAGCAACAGAACCCTCTCTCATGTGTTAAAAGCGACTAGTGCTTGTCCGGCCACGTGCAAGCCAAACTGACATGCGATTTCAGAGTGAATATTTAGAGTTGCATGGTTAACAATATAGGGAGAGACTAGGCGGAATAGCGCTATTTACTTGTGTTTTGTTGTTAAACTAATTAAAATCTACATTATCGATGTTGTAAAAGGACCTTATGAAACTGAAAATAGTCTTATCAATCTTGTAGCGGAAGGTTTTAGTGGCTGAACAACACTTCTGTGAAGATATAACCCGTTTGTAACAACAACATCAAACGTTACATCAGCTCTGCGTGAAGCTAAAACAGTTTTACAGAACATTACCTGTCTAAGAGAAATCCTTCAGACATGGTGTCATCCTTTCTCCAGCGTGCAAAGGTAACCCCAATATTAATTCAGGTTTTTAAAAGGTTTTGATTTAGCAGGTTTTCACCGATTGCACGCTCCCTTTCTCATGAACGTGCAGCACCAACAGCGGTTGGCGGAGCTGCGTACAAACGGCTGTGCAGTTGTTCAAATCTGCATTTGCTGACGGACAGTTTCGCCTACTTATCAGAATTATGAGAGATGTCGGTCCGACTCTATTTAATCGGATGAACATTTTATAGTTTTATGCCTTACCAGAATATAAACATACATATAAATAGATCATTTACTGTAATCATTACTATTAGACTGTGACGAGACTTTCAACCAGCACAACAACAAATGCTTCTGAAGACGATCACCTACTGCACCTTCTTCGCAATTTTGGATGGAAACATAGCTAATGACTTGCCTAATTATACCCTAAAGTACACAATGCTAATTCAGAGTGTGTATATAAGAATTAAAAACGGAGAATACAAATTATTACAAACAGTTTCAAACGTGTTCTCGAAAACAAGGGTCAAACCCTATCATTATACAGAAAAATGTTCTTGTAAACCCCTAAATCCAGTATGATGTTGAACAGATTCAAGAATTGTTCACAGTATTTCCTCTAATATTTGTTCTTCTTGTTCTTCTTATTTGTTTTATTTCATCTATAATAAAATCAGTTCTTAATAGTTTTAAAGCCATTTTAAGGTCAATATTATTGGCCCCTTCAGCAATATTAGTGTTGGATTGTCTCCAGAACAAACCACTGTTATACAATGACTTGCCTAATTACCCTAACTTTACCCTAATTACCCTAGTGAAGCCTTTAAATGTCACTTTAAGCTGAACACTAGTGTCTTTAAGAATATAGTCTAATATTATGTGCTGTCATCATGGTGAAGAGAAAATAAATCAGTTATTAGAGATGAGTTAAAACTATTATGAGTAGAAATGTGCTAAACAAAATCTGCTTCTGTTAAACAGAAATTGGGGAAATAATATACAACATTATATTTATTAACCCTTTAACAGGCATCATTACTGTCCCATTGACTTTTTGTCCATAGTTTTTTTATTAAAATAAAAAAAATGTAATTGGAAAAAATTGCATAGAATTGTGTTAGAAATGCACAGAAACTACAGAAATTACGTCAATGGGTGAATGATTTGCTAAATGGATTTGATGATGCAATGTTGGCTCATATCCTGATAATAATATCACATATAGCAGTTATATCTGTAAATTCAATACATTATTTAATATAAAATATAATAAATTATTTAAAATAAAAATATGAGACGACACGGTGGCTTATTGGTTAGCACTGTGGCCTCACAGCAAGAAGGTCACTGATTGGAGTCCCGGCCCAGTCAGTTGGCGTTTCTGTGTGGAGTTTGCATTTTCTCCCCGTGTTGGCGTGGGTTTACTTCTGGTGCTCTGGTTTCCCCCACAGTCCAAACACATGCGCTATAGGGGAATGGATGAACTAGTGTGTGTAAATGGGTGTGTATGGATGTTTCCCAGTAGTGCTTTGGGGCTAGGCATCCCAAAACATATGCTGGATAAGTTGGCGATTCATTCCGCTGTGGAAAGTAAATAAATGAACGAATAATAGCTGAATACTAATATCTTGCAAAATAATTAGTAAATGTATAATGGAAAGAATTGTATAATAAAAATAAAATATAGACTTTTAGTAAAGTCATTTTGAGAATTTTTTTAGAAATTAATTAATTAAACTAGTATGATTAAAAGTGTGTTTTTATTTAAAAAGGTCAAACTAAACGATGCCTAAACCATTCCTTTAGGAATCTTTTCTAAGAGCTGCTTATTTTACCATATTGTGTTTTTTTAGTCTTGACGCAATTCATGAGTCGTTGCACAAAAGTCTTACAGTGTGTTTGTGTACATGTGGTTTGCAAATAGTGTAAATTTAGCTAAGATTGAGATAGTACAGCAATTTCCTGCCTCACCCTGTTGCCCCATGCTGTATTTCTCTCTCTCTCTCTCTCTCTCTCTCTTTCTGTGTGTGTGTGTGTGTGTGTGTGTGTTTGACATGGTGATTTTGACACTCTCTGATGTCAGTTTTTCTAAAGTTTTCCTTAGAAACCCTGTGATTTTGAGGATCTGCACACACACTCACATGACTTCGTCTTGCTTTCATGGTTAAATCCTGAAATTCAGATCAACTGAACTGTCAGTGAGAGCACTGTGCTCTTATTTTTAGCTGAAATCATGCATACATTAGTCACAATATTCAAATAATAAGCAAATGTTTTTTCTGTATGAGTTTCTCAGTAAATGTATCTGGCTGTTGTCTAAATCTGAATCTTAATTTGAAGCTAAATATGAGGGCTAATGTTTTAAAAGTTATGGTATTTTAGGGGTTATTATTACACTTTTTATTACTCACAGTAAAATATTAATTATTTTTATTAATTATACAAAGAAAAATATTTTATTAAAAAACTATAGAGATGTCAATCTAAATAAAACTTGCAAAAATATTTCTACTAACTAAGCAGTAATTTTGATCATTTTAAAAAACTATTAATCTGTGTATACACTTCGTACATGTATATGTAATAGTTTTAATTATTTGACTGATTTTTATTCACATTTTGTTCTGTTTAGCTGTAAAATTAATGTTGAATTAATTAGAAAATATTGAAAATAAGGCAACGCTGTGCCGCAGTAGGTAGTGCTGTCACCTCGCACCATGATGATCGCTGGTTCGAGTCTCGGCTGGGTCAGTTGGTGTTTCTGTGTGGAGTTTGCATGTTCTCCCTGTGTTCACGTGGGTTTCCTCCGGGTGCCCCGGTTTCCCCCACAGTCCAAACACATGCGCTATAGGTGAATTGGATAGGCTAAATTGTCTGTAGTGAATGAGTGTGTGTGTGGACGTTTACTAGAGATGGGTTGCAGCTGGAAGGGCATCTGCTGCGTAAAACACCTGCTAGATAAGTTGGCGGTTCATTCCGCTGTGGCAACCCCAAATAAATAAAGGGACTAAGCCAAAAAGAAAATGAATGATGAATATTAAAAATAAATATTACCAGTTACATTTTTTTAATAAAAATTATGACAATTATTACAATTAAGAATTACAGTTATTTAATTTTAATTAATTAGTTTAACATTTTTTTACATTTATTTAAAATAGTTTATTTATTTTAATGTTAAATAGTGTATTTTAAAATATATAAAATTACAATGAATATGTTTGTGTATTGAAAGTGTACAATTTAAAATATTTAGAAAATATTACCAGTTTAAATTAAATACATTAAAATTTTATTTAATTAATTAAATGGGAATTGTTATTTTTATTTAATTAAATTAAAAATAAAATTAATATTTTTCATGTTTTGTACTTTTTAAAATATTTAAATAACAATAAATATGTTTATTTATTTAAAAATATGCTATTAATCTGTCTATCCATCCATCCATAATGTTATATTAGTTATATTAGTTTATTTTTACAGTGCATAAGCTCATACAGCTTTAGTCTCTGGCAAGTCTTCAGATAAGTGTGTGTATTCCTTCAAACCAGTTCTGAGATTTGCCTTGTTTGCTCAGCTGTGTGTGTGTTGACGATCAGAGACGGGGCGTCTTAATTGCTTACGAATGAAGTAATTAGTGCGATGTGTGAACTTACGAGAGCTGCAGTGAATTACATGATGTAAACACACATGCTGTTAACTCGTCGTGTTGTTTGGTTTGTGCTGACTGTGACTGTGTGTGTGACAGTGTGTGTGTGTGTGTGTTTGTTGGGGTGGCAGTCACACGGTCACACTGTGGAGAGCTTTAATTCATGTGGTAATATGTGTGTGTGTAAGACCCACCCACACATCCTTCACACACACACACACACACACACACACACACGGATTTACCACTCTGCTCTTCCTGAGATTGTGTTTGTGTCTGTCGCTCAGACTGAAGATCGGTCACGCTGTGTTAGACTGCTAATCAGAGGCTGACACACACACACACACACACACACACACACACAGAAACTGATGGCACGCCTCAGTTAGTCTGCGCAGAGATCTGTCGATCTGCGTGTGTGTGGATCTCTGGATTTGATGCTGCTGCGACGTGTGTTTAAGGTACTGCTGAGTGTGTGTGTGTGTGTGTGTGTGTTAGATTAGTCGAGTCTTCATGAATTCTTGATGAATTCTTGTTTTAGTAATGAGTCTGTATTAGTGACATCTCTGGAGTTTTATGAGTGTTTTGTTGTGTTTTTCTGCTAGGTGTGTGTGTGGGGGAAAGAATTATATGTATATTATAGACAGTTTTAAAACTGTTTCTCCCTAAAAGCTTTGTGATCATGCAGATTTTCAACGTTTGTAATTGTGTTTTGTGTTAATTTAATGTTCACTTTGAATTGAAGCCCTCTTTTATGAAATGATCTGTTATTAAAGGGACAGTTCACCCTAAAAATAAAGGTTTTCTCTACATTTTAAGTGGTTGTACACTTGAGTTTCTTCTGTTAAACAAAACAAAACAAGATATTAATACCTGTCATTATATGAATCATCAAACACCAAATGTTCAGCTTAAAATTTTCTTTAATCTTGTAATACTGAAAATAAAATGTATATTGTTAAAAAAAAAAAAAAAAAAAAATATATATATATTGCTATACTGAAGACAAAAGTCACCTACATCTTTGATGACCTGTGGGGGAGTCAATTAACAGGAAATGCTCATTTTTGGTGTGAACTATCCCTTTAAGTGTCATCAACGACTATAGACTGTTTACTGGCCTTACTGTGAATGGGGGAAAGTGCAATGCTCTGTATAGCCTCCACAGCAAACAAAGTCCCGCCTTACAACCGAAATCAGCAGTCTTTATACCCAGTCACTTCTCTGGGGGAGGGGTCTGTATAAATAATAATAGTAATTCCTTAATTTATATAGCGCTTTTTCTGGGCACTCAAAGCGTTTTACACTTTGGGGGAATCTCCTCATCCACCACCAGCGTGCAGCATCCACCTGGATGACACGACCGCAGCCATATTGCGCCAGACCACACACTACACACCAGCTGATTGGTGGAGAGGAGACAGAGTGATGAAGCCACTTATGATATGGGGAGGGTTAGGAGGCCATGATGGACAGAGGCCAGTGGGCAGATTTGGCCAGGATGCTGGGGTGATTTTTGTCTGAAAGTGTCAGTCAGGTGATGTTGATGTTCACAGCTGAAGCTGTCATAATGTTTGTTGTTAATTTATTATTACGATGATGTTTAGAAATAATAATACTATTCTTTTTATTTAATAATGCAATTAAAACATGTAATAGGTCTTTAGTGCAAAGCGAAGTCTTTAAAATCGTCACAGGTTTCAGCTCTCGGCGATATCTTTGCCTATCATCGATACACGATACTATCGTCTATCGGCACAACCCTACTTCAGCAGAAAAAATATCCAAAGATGCCGTTTTAAATGGTAAATAAATCTGTGTTTTTTTTAAACAAATGAAGACAGCGGAAGTCAATGATGTACTGAACCGATACCGAATTGCATCTGTGTTGCGTTTGCATCTGCATTACGGTGCACAGAAGAAGAACCAATGAATTTTGACACCCCTAATGGACACAATGTTTTCTCGAAACAAACTCTTTTATAAAAAAAAATTGGTGGAAAAAAAAAAAACTGGACGGGAGAAGAAAAAAAACAGAGTGATACGAAAACATTTTTTAAATTTTTTTTGCGTTATCTCACAAAACTGTTTCTCCACAAACACTTCCTGTTCACTTCACTCATGTAAATCCTCCCTTTTTTGCCAAAATTCTCTCGTATTTTACCATTCTATCCCATCCTATCATTAAGTATTTTCCCATATTTCTGATAT
Organism: Danio rerio; assembly: GCF_052040795.2. Lineage (NCBI taxonomy): Eukaryota > Metazoa > Chordata > Actinopteri > Cypriniformes > Danionidae > Danio > Danio rerio. The sequence continues at coordinate 50,905,006 of NC_141032.1, read as the reverse complement.
ATATTTAATCTTGAAGACACCCTGAAATTAATATTAAAATGTCTGCGTTCCCTTTTCTTCCATTAAAGCTGCGCGTCAATCGTCGCCTTTCAAATGCAACCTCTGAACCAGTGAATGCTTGTATAAGCACTGACTGACGCGCTCCGTACAATAAACTGACCCCTGATCAGCTTCTGTGAACGCCATTTAAAGTGACACCTCTGTTATTAAACAAGTGAGCAGCAAATGAATCTCTTGTTTTGTTTTGTTTGATAACAGAAGTGTCTCTGTAAGAATGCACAGATCTATAATGAAAGCATGTGCGTGCGCAAGGCTTTAGCATGAATTCATGGCAAGTCTACGGCCCCTGATCCTCACCGTGTCTTTCAGCACTCTCTCCGAAAACACTCGATTGATCTCGGCTGGCGGATCAACATTCATAGCATGATCATTCTCATCAGCGCTATTATTTGTAACTTTAGGTGGGTTTGCAAATCTGTATACCTTTCATCAAGTAATTTTCGCTGACAATTTCATGTCGCTCATTTTGAGGCAGGAACCGGCGGACGTGCAGCAACTTTAACTATGAGGTAAACACAAAACAAAACTTTCCATCCAGAGCTCCTTCACGGGACTCCACACTTGTAAACAATCGCTCCATTGGGCTCGCGCCATTCGCGCGGCTCTCGGTCCCGCCCAGACTCGTCAGCACTACCAGGCCGACTAATCACAGAGCTTGCGCTAAGCGTTGTTGCGACGTGTAGTTACAATTTTTGAGAGGTGCACGTCAGTGACGCCGACGGCCACAGCGAAGGGCTATGCGTCAGCGCCGTAGCATACGCCGGCGTTTGACGCAGAAGTATAAATCAGCCTTAAGACATATGCTGGAATAGTTGCCGGTTCATTCCACTGTGGCAACCTCTGAATTAAAGACTAAGCGACTAAAATTGAATGGATGAATGTTCTGGAATGAATTCAAAATTCAAAGCAGTCTACTACGGACTTGTGATAGTTTGCAAATGCACATTTAATAAACCGTGTATTGTTGATATTTCTGTACAATTTTTTTAGGGATTTTTCTTTTTTTTTTGGGATGGGATAGTGGGGGACAAACAGGAAAGCATTGGGATTAAAGAGAGGGGAAGGGTCGGCGTAGGACCTCGAGCCAAAAATCAAACTCGGGTAGCATCATGGTGCTATGTCGGCAAACTTAACCACTAGGCTATTGGCGCTGATGAAATATGAATGTTTTTACTCGTGTGTTCATGACATTTAAAACACTGTATTTTGCCTTTTTTGACAGCTTGTAAGAGCTCAAATTATGAGCTTGAGTCTTCAGGGGTTGTTTTTCAGTGATGTCATTTCCTATTTTATGGTTTCCTTTATACTTGACAGCAAAAATGAGTTCCTGTCGGTTAAACCTCACTGATCTGCCTGATATTGTTCCTCATATTATTATTTCAAGCAAAAAATGAGTCTGTTGCTGTCTGTTTATACCGATGCAAATGATGGTTAAATGCTTTTAAAGATTTTGCTTTTTAAATGCAGTCTGAGTTCAATTTGTTTTTGTAAAACTATTTAAGTTGTTTTTCAATGTGTTCATATATTTATTGAATTATTTATGTATATACAGTTTAATCAGAATTATTAATCCCCATTTGAATTATTTTTCTAGTTTAAATATTTTCCAAATAATGTAAAACAGATTCAGAAAATTTTCACAGTATTCCCTCTAATATTTTTTCTTCTTGTTTTATTTTGATTAGAATAAAAGCAGTTTTTAACCGTTTTAAACCCATTTTAAGCTCAATATTATTCACCCCTTCAGCAATATTAGTGTTGGATTTTCTCCAGAACAAACCACTGTTATACAATGACTTGCCTAATTACCCTAACTTTACCCTAATTACTCTAGTGAAGCCTTTACATGTCACTTTAAGCTGAACACTAGTGTCTTGAAGAACATCTAGTCTAATATTATTTACTGTCATCATGACAAAGAGAAAATAAATCAGTTATTAGAGATGAGTTATTAAACTATTATGATTAGAAATGTGCTGAAGAAAATCTTCCCTCCGTGAGCAGAAATTGGGGAAAAAAACAATTCAGGGGGGCTAATAATTCTGACTTCAGCTGTATAGGTATGTATGAATTTATTTATATATTTAGAAATGTGTTCATTTAGAAGTAGTGTTCTTCCATTTACATTTTCTTCTAGGTTTATTAATTTAAATGTTGACATTTGTTTTTATTGTAGTGTTAATATTTTTTTATAATAAAGTACTAATTAATTTATAAATGTATTTTAATTATTTATAGAATTATAAGATCTATTTAAGTGTAGTTTTATCAAATGTAATTATAATTTAAGACTCGTGTTTATTTATAAATACTTTGATTTATTAACTTTGGAGTTTTAAATAATTTATATAATTTAATTTAATTCTGTTTTGGTTTTAATAATAAATTAAATTCATTTAAAGTTTTTTTTTTAATAATTCATTTGTGTGTAAATATTTTAATATATTTATAGGAGTAGGACATTATTTATTGATTTAATGTCTTCATTTAGAAATGCATTTATAAATAGATTTATTATAATGGTTGTTGTTATTATTGTTATTATTATTATTGATTGTGTTGTTGTTGTTATTATTAATTATTATTTATTTATTAATATTATTCATTTATAAATTTTCGCATAGATTTAATTTATTTTAAAACTTGTATACCAGGTTAAAAATGTTTTGATAGTTTTGTATTTGTGTTGAATAATAACATGTGTTGCTTAAAGTAGCACTCTGTGGTTTGACCTCAGATGTCCAGATAAATGTGTACGTGCGTGTGTGTGTGTGTGTGTGTGTGCGTGTGTGTGTTGTGTTTCTCTGTATGAGAAGCATTTTTATCTGCTTTGGTTAAGTTAAAATATCCAGGCATTAAATGGTGTCTCTGACCTGAATTTTCAGTTTGTTTCTGTCTAATATTTGGTTGCAAGGCACATGACACGAGTCTAATTATTGAGGAATAAATTGGATAAATGCTTAATGCAGTTTCAGTAATGGATTTCTCAGTGCTGTGGTTTGTTGTGAGCGTCATATGATGGAGTTTCCGAATGGTGGAGACACGATGTCTGTTTGTCTGAATGATACTGGGAAAATGTGTAATTTGTGATGTTGTTGAGTATTGAAATATATTAATAACAAGTTTTAAAAATAGATTTTATTGTGTTTTTTTTTTTATTGTTTTGGTTTTTATTTTGCATGAATTTCAACGTTTGCTTACAGATGTGGTACAGAGTATATAATAAACAACTATACAGACGACTACAAATAAATAAATAAACAAGTAAATAAATAAGTAAATAATAAATTAAATAAATAAGTAAATAAATTAAATGAATAAATAAACTAGTAAAATATTTAATAAATAAGATAAACATCTAAGTAAATAAGTAAATAAATTAAATACAAAATATGGAAGTAAATAAATAAATGGATGAGTAAATAATTAAATGAATAAATTAATAAGTAAATAAATTGAATAAATATGAAGTAAATAAGTAAATAAATTGAATAAATTGAATGGATAAGTAAATATTAAATTAAATGTTAATAAATAACATAGGTAAAAGAGTAAATAATAAATCAAATAAATAAATATATTTTATTGTTGTAGGAAAGTGGTCGCCGTGAGCACCTTGGTGCTATATGTCGGCAAACTTAACCACTAGGCTATTGGCGCCAATGTAAATAAATAAAAAAAAGAAGTATATGAAATAAATAAGTTAAACATCTTAACAATGAAGTAAATGAGTAAACAAGGAAATAAATAAGTAAATGAATAAAATAAATTTATTAAATGAATAAGTAAATAATACATTAAGTAAATAATTAAATATGTAAATAAAAAATTAGAAGGAAGTGAATGAGTAAATAAATTAAGTAGATGAGTAAATAAGAAAATAAATTAAATAAACAAATTAAATGGATAAGTAAATAATAAGTTAATAAATAAGTAAATATATTAAACAAGTTAAATTTAAATGGGTAAAATATGCAAATTCAAATGAAATGATGAAGTAAATAATAAATTAAATAAGTAAATGTAAATAAGATGTAAATAAATGGATAAGTTAATATTAAATTAATAAGTTAATAGTTGAACATATTTAATAAACAAGTAAAAAAATCTAGCAAAATAGGTAAAAAAAGTAAATAATAAAAATAAGTAATTAAATGAATAAATAATAAGTAAATCAATCAATAAATAAAAAATAAGTAAATAAAATGTAGAACATGACACTTATATTCTGACAATGTGGTCATAAAAAAATCATAATCAAAGAATAAATTCACTGTATAATCAAAGTAATAATAATAATATGTTGCTGTTTAGTTGTTAATCCAGTTGTGTGTTTATTTCCTAGCCAATATTGAGGTACATGATCTACACTCAGGCTAAGAAATGTTCTTTTTATTAGCCCTTTTACAATAGTTTATGTAATGATCACTAAAATAAATGGTCAGCTATTGATGTGATTCATGATATATTAACATTGTATATGTTCATAAAGTACAGTAGTTTACAGTAAATCTTTAAATGTTTCTTTAAATCTTTAAAATTGCATTTTTCGTGTGTGTGTGTGTGTGTGTTTATATGTAGATGTCTGTGTTTTCATTTTGGGTTGTGCTTAGATAGCCCTTCAGAATAACTGTAATTATGTGCTATTTCTGATCTGTAAGTGCTGCGTGTGTGAGTGTGAGAGAGTGAGTGATGGACATTTTTTCCTGCAGCATTCTGGGTAAATCTACTGCTAGTCTGCTTTCCTGCACACAGAAGTGCTGGTATTTAGAGTTGTAGCGCTTGTGTTTTTGGTTTGTTTGAGTTTGCTCTTATAAAGTATTTATATAGTGAAGAAACGTCACTCTCTGTGGACATAAACCATGGTAAAGTATTTTTATTATTATTATTTTACACATTGTACAATTCAGAAATATTCAGAAGAACTAATAGATTTGACAACATTTAATAACCGTTCATAATCCTAAATTATTCACTGGTTTACTTTCACGTTAGTTCAAAATATGTTTGGTATTAATTGTTTAGATATTAGCATCATGGTGGCTCAGTGGGTAACATGAACGCCTCGCAGCAGGAAGGTTGCTGGTACGAGCCCCAGCTGGGTCAGTTGGTATTTCTGTGTGGAGTTTGCATGTTCTCCCTGTTGACGTGGGTTTCCTCTGGGTGCTCCGGTTTCCCCCACAGTCCAAACTCATTTCATATTTGATTAACTAAATTTGGCTGTAGTGTATGAGTGTGTGTGTGAATGAGTGTTTCCCAGTACTGGGTTGCAGCTGGAAGGGCAGTGTAAAACATACAGCGTAAAAAAACAACTGTGTAAAAATAGTTGGCAGTTCATTCCACTGTGGGGACACCTGATGAATAAAGGGACTAAGCTGAAGAAAAATAAATATATAAATGTTTACATTCATTCAGTCCCTTTATTCGTCAGGGGTCGCCACAGCGGAATGAACTGCCAACTTATCCAGCATATGTTTTACACAGCGGATGCCCTTCCAGCTGCAACCAATCACTGGGAAATAAATGTTTACATATTAAGAATAAAATAAAACAAGTAAATAAAATGAAGAACTCGACACTTATATTCTGACAATGTGGTTATATAATAATCAAAGAATAACTTTCAGCATTATATTGATATGAAAAACAATGATTTTTGTTATCTATTTATATGTCGAATTATTATAAATATAATTATTAAAATAATTTTTTTACACTAAAATTATTTTTTCTTCTTTGATTATTTTAATTTTTAATTATTTAGAAATTTTAATGAAAAATGTCACCGTATGAAATTAATAACTAAGTGAAGGAATATAGTTTTCATTTACAACTTAAAAATAGTCTAAATATAAATCATACTTGATACATTTATAAAAAGTAACTCTATATATTTTGTATATGCTTATTAACAAAATTCAGTCCCCATAATAAGTGTTTGATTAAATAACTTTATAGATTGTGTATAAAATGTATTTGACACACACATTTTCTTTAATATGTAAATTAATGATTCTACAGGCCAAACAAACCCAGTGTACCAAAGCAGAATTTAGATGTTCAGGTGGCTAAAATATTTCATACAAAAGTATTATTTAATTTAATTTTACTGAATCAACCTTGAGTCTTTACATTTCTAGCAAACTAAACACAAGAGTCCTGCAGGCTGAGGTATTAAGCCCTGTTTGCATTGTAAATATTACAGTATGTGAATATGCAAATGCTTCAGTGCTGAAGAGCCGCACTGTTTCCATCTCATGCCATTGTTAAGTAAGAAACCGTTCCCCGCGGTGGTGCAACAGGAAGTGCAGTGAGGAAGTTAGTGTTTCCGGGGGAAGTTGTGAAGACATTGACATTCACTGCCAATGGAGGAGAAACAGTGATTCTGAAGTGAATTATTATTATTATTCATTAATTTATTTTCCTTCAGCTTATTCCCCTATTTAACAGAGGTCAACACAGCGGAATGAACCACCAATTATTACAGCATATGCTTTACGCAGATGATGCCCTTCCTGTGGCAACCCCATTCTGGGAAACACCCATACACACTCATGCACTACAGCCAATATTACTATTTTAAATTTTTGAATTTAAAACAATTTACAAATTACTAACCACAATTAAGCAACAAATTATGTCTTTGATAACCAGAAAGAAATATATGAACCTACCGGCTTTCAATATATTGATGCTCTAGACCAGTGGTTCTCAAACATTTTTCACTAAGTACCACCTCAGAAAGAAAGTGTCTCTCCATGTACCACCTTAATGACTAATATTGAAATACAGCAGCGTAGTAGGCCAATTTAAGCAGCTAAAGCGCTGCACAGTTTAAAAACCAGGCAGATTAATTACTAATATTATGAATACTTATTATTGTCAGCCACTTTAAACATTATAAATAGTTTGAACATTGTACTTTGCTTACAGGTAAAAATAAATAAATAAAACGTCAACAATTAAATTAAAATGTGCGTTTAAAAGTGAATAAAAACAGCACTGTTCTTATCCAGTAAAAAAGAAAACTTCTGTACGTAAATGTAAAGTATTATCATAAAGCAGCCTATTCATCAAAACCTGCAAATCTTCCTTGGACCTCATAAATATACAGTAGGCTATATGTCATCATATTCGTATATAAACTCATTCTGAAATATAAGTTGCATGTATATATGACTTATTTGTATATCTTTGAAATCTAAACATTAGTGTGTATTTTAAATATACCATTTGAATTTGAATATTTAAATTAGAAATTAGACCTGCTCACTGAGCGTCAGAGTAGGCTTTGTGTGCCAGAAAAGCAGGTGATTAAACTAAACCTGTCAACATTGGGATTATAAATAAATATGGGATATGCCCCCAACAACCGTTACAAATATGGGGAGGAAATTAGATTCAAATGATAAAATACAATAGAAAAATGAAAATAAAATAAAAGGTTTTGCCTTTTAATATCAATTTACTGAGCACATCGGTTAAAGGGTTACAAGCGTGTTTATTTTTATTTCCTTTAATTATTCAGTGATTCCTCTGCGTACCACTAGAAGGAAGCCTGAGTACCACTATAGTGGTAAACGTACCACAGTTTGAAAACCACTGCTCTGGGCTTTATTGGTGATAATGGTCAGGAATGTTGGACCATTATTGCCATTTTAGCTTATAAATAGAGGACAGAAACTAGCCAGACAGTAAAGTGTCAATTGTTGAGTGGGCAAAATAAAATAAAAAAAACATCTGTATTTTTTAGTAAATGTACGTCATTTTTTAAAATTCTTGCCATAATAAAAAACATAATTGTAGAGAAGTCAAGTTCTGTTGCCATTTAATATTTAACTTTAATAGGTAGAACTGTCCGAGATATGAGCAAAAGCAAGTGATGCATCAGAGTTTGATTTAAAAAAATCTTGAATAGTTATAAAATAATCATTATAAAAAATTATAAAAATAGTTAGTTTAAACATCTTCAATGATATTAATGATATGACCTCGTTGCAGAAGCTTTCCACTTCTCTGTTTGTCTGATTTTACGTTGTTTCTTCCGATCGCTTTCTGTCATTTAAAAGAATACCTCAATGGTGAACATGTCCTTTACAAAAGCCTCGTCTGTTTGTGAGGTGCGTGATGCGCCGCCATGCAGGCGAAAGTATAAATCAGTCTTGAGATGTTTGTTTGTTTTGTCTGTAGTTCAATGGTGCCATCTAACCTGACTTCAGTGCTGTTCAATTTGAGTACATTTATTTTACCACTAATTTTGTGGTTTTAAATTTTCTCTGCGTGTGCGTGTTTTTGATATTGAGATATAGGTCTTAAATATAATACTTAATGGTCTTGAAAAGGCCTTCATAGTCCTTTATAGTCCACACAGCCCGAACTGAGCATTTTGAAATGAGACAGTATAGCCTATATAAGACAGATCTCTTCACATAGCAACCGTAACAGCTGCCAGGGGTAATAAAATTTGTGATGACTTTTTTCAAAGTGATTTTAAAACTTATTTTAAGCGATCTGAAAGCAAAGCGAGGTTTACAGAAGCTGGAAATATATTACCATCCAAACCATCTATAAAGTCACTCTTTAGTAAGACACGTCATACTCTTTTTTTTTTTTTTTAACATGTGTTTAGATCTCCAAGTTAAATTAACCTAATTCCTACATTTTAATCCAGAGTTTTCTTTTAAAAGCATCCTGCTGTTATCAGCACACAAGGAAATTTAGGACGTTCGAGGCTGTAAAAGGACCGGTTGTCTAGAAAATAAAGGATGCATTTTGAGGCAGCATTTGAAAGAGCCTTCGAATTTTTTAAAAATGAGAAAGCCTTCGTTGTAGCACTTTCATATGCGTCATTTTGGAGGATGCAGCCTCTGAAATGAGACACAGCTTATGTAGTATACTAGTTCCTGCTGCTTGCAGTGGTGATACCGTGTTGTCATGGCAACACTTGCATAATGACACCTCTCAACTCATTCACTGTCAGTAAAATGGGGTTATATTTTTGGCTTGTGCTTTTTAAATTAATTGAAATTAGTTGCTTTAGACAAAAGTGTCTGCTAAAACGACTAAATGTAAATGTGAAAAACCTTACGAAATGTCCTTTTAATATTTCAAAATAATAATAAATAATTTTCTGTTTCTGTTTTCGCTAATTGCATTCTATACTTGTCATCTTGATGCATGCTCCCCTTTAAAAATATCTATAAATTAGCAGTTTTCTGTATTTTTGTGATTCATTTTTTATTTTTTACCCGTTTATTTCTGCTTTTGAATTGCATTTTGGGATTTCGATTTTTCGTCCAACAACTTAGCCTTAAAGTCGTAAAAAGTGTCTCTTCTGCACATGTGTATAGCTGGCAGTGATTTAATATGGGTTGGTGTTGTATAATATGCTACAGAAATAAACTGCAGCACATTTTCTGTTTTTTTTTTACATCCTCTTGATATTATTTCTTATCCAGTATATTATTTCAATATAGATAGATGGATGGAAACATATGTTTTATATAAAATATCTCTAATAGATTAGAATATTCTTTTGGCAGGATCATTTTTTTCTTTTAATAAAATTTAAATTAATTAGTTTTTTCTAAATTCTCTGATGTACATTTAGTTTTAGTTAACTGGAGAAACCGTCCTGTGCAAGGAGATGAGTGTGTGTCTTAATGTGTGCAGGTGTGTGTGTGTGTGTGTGTAAAATCCAACTCTGTGGTGTTAATGCTGATTGATGACTCTTTATTCCAGCAGAAACACCGTATCAGATGATCATGTGTTGAAAGGCTGTGCTGCTTCAAAAGGAAAGCATGACGTTATCATCATTATATCATATTTCACATTCCCAAAACTGTAGTTATGCCATATAAGTGTAGTTTAAAGACATGCTGCATTTCTGTGAGTTCAGACGAGTCCTGTTTTCCAGCTGCGTTTATTTCACCATAATTACAGTTTTCTGCAGCCACATTTATATCTGACCCTCGACTCGCCTCTTCAGTTTCACCGACTGAAACACGCGTGAAAGAACAATAGTACATCTTAAACCAAGACATCAGTTACTGAGAATAAAGACAGTGTTTACCATCCAATCAATTTTAGATATATATTATATTACAAAATATCTTGTTTTATTACATATTATATTACATTTATTATGATGATGATTATTATTGTTGTTGTTATTGTTGTTATTATTATAAATATTATTAATATTATTATCATTATTATTTGAAATATACCATAACATATATTGTGTTTTAATATATTGCATATCATATTGTATGATATTTTGTCGTGTATATAATGAGTGTATTATGCTTTATGTATTATATTTTATTTTATTACATAATATTACATTTATTGTTATTAATATTATATTTTATTATATATCATAACATATATTGTGTTTTTATATATTATATATCGGAGTGGATATTTTGCTTTATATATGTTTTAAGTATTTTATTTTATTACAGATTTTATTATTATTAATATTATATTTTATTATATATCATTACATATATTGTTTTATTTTATTATACATTGTATTGTATATTTTATTATATATTATAAATATATTGTTATGTATTTTATTTTATTGCATTATTATTTTTTATTATTTATCATAGCATATTTTGTTTTATTATATATCGTATTGTATAATATTTTTATATATATAATTTTTAAATATATTATGTTATGTGTTATAATTTATTTTATGACATATCATTACATTTATTGTTATTATTATTATTATTATTATTATTATTATTATTATTATTATTATTATTATTATATTTTATTATATATCATAACGTGTCAGAAATATTCAAATACCACCCATTAATTTAAATACAGAAGAAATGGTAAATTGCTAAAGAAATGCTGGGTTATTCATACCAAAATTTGGTAAAAAATGGACAAACCCAAACAACAGGTTAAATTTGGTCCAATAAATTGAATTTAAATAATTACACCCAGCATTTGGTTTAGTCCGTACAACTCCCAGAATTGGGTTGGGATAACCCAGTATTTCAGAGTGTAAGGGTTATAATCTAGTTAATACATGTTTAACATTTACAATGCACCTCTTTAACATTATTAAAAGTACAGGGGATACTGGGTAAAAGTAGAGGAGGAAAGCCCCGCCCACTAGTGCCCATCTCTCCATCTCATTAGCATAAACGGCAGCCCTGAGTGAGAAGCAGCCGTCTGTCCATTAGCCATTAGAGTGTTTGAGCTGCTGAAGATGATTTCAGCATAGACTGAGGAATATAGATGTGGAGATTTAGATGAAGCACAAATGAAGAGCGACAGAAATTTCCATAGACTGACAGAGCCATTAAACACACACTCCCACTGAAGCACACATGCACACCTGACCAGCACTCACAACACACACACACACACACTGCTGTTTTGCATCTGTCACTATGCTAATGCACAGCCATCTGTAAATCTGCGCTATTCTTAAAAGGTCACAATCTCATTTGCATTTAAAGAGACAGTCACCAAAACACCACAATCAGGAACAAATCCTAAAAGGGTCCGTTTCAGAGAGCTGGAGAACATTATCTGTGTGCTGTTCTCAGCTCAAACTCAAACGCACGCTCTCTAGAGACATCACAGACGCATTTTACATCTTGTAAAAAGGCCATAATTGGGTTTCCTTTTAGACAAAAACTCATGTTAGCATGGATGTGAGACCTTTTATTGTTTGCCGTGTGTAGTTAGGACTCGACCAGCTGTCCGCTGGTCTCAGATCAGTGTGTGTGAAAGCGTCTCTGTCAGGCTGTGTGTTCCAGTGTTTTCCTCCGCTCTTCTTCTATAAGCATGTGGCTCTGCATCCTTCCTCTGATTAACCCGTTGGAGCGCAGATGTTTCCTTCAGCTGTTCAGATCTTCCTGTGTCCATATTAAACACTCAAACATTACCGTTAGAGAACTCGATCGCACTTTACAATAAGGTGGCCCGCACTCGCACCACAAACGGGCCTCAGCACGCTTACGTCATCGCTGCTGTGCTGTTCTGTGAGAAGTGCTCTCACTCAGCAGCACAGTGGAGATTTCTCTATATCGTGTCAGTGGTTTGTTATGCAGTGACACGCAGTCAGATATTTCGCCAAACAGATCCGCCACTTTTGGCGCTCATAAACAATCATAAAGCCCTCGTGCTGCAGGAATGAGGAGGTCTGCTGAAAGTGCAGCTGTGGTGCAGTGAGGAGTTCTCGTCTTTAATAATCTACGGCAGTTTGCGTTCACTGAACAGTAAGAATGATTAATAAATCCATATGAAACAGTCCCTTAAAAGTCACGTCTAGCTTTCAGTTTCGGGATTTGGCTCGTTTTGCACTCATACACAAGCGTACCGCGCCAAAGCCCAAGTGAACCGCGCTCAGGCACACCTCTTCCAACCGGGCCAGGGCCGGCCAAGTGAACCGTGCTTGAGCCCGATTCAGCGCACTTAAACTTCTCAAACCATCCGGGAAACGGGCCTGGGCACGGTACGAATGGCATAGTGTGAGTAGGCCCTTAGAGTGTCCCTGTCACAAATTAATAAATATCTGTTGCACAGTAATATCAAAAGTCAGTCATGATTACAAAACAAACATGTTCAGATTACACAATTATGGGTTTTTAATGTAACAGTAAATACTCCAACAGGTTGTACGGTTACAGTAAATGTGTTAAAAGCAACAGAAAAATTGCTGTAAAAACTGGTGTGTGTGCGTTTGTGCATGCATGGGTGCATGTGTGTGTGCCCGCCCTCACTTCTCACTCATAATATGTGTGTGTGCTCTTACATGGATCAAATGCAGGTGACCAATGTGTAGTATTGGTAGGCGTATGCTTGACACACTTCACTGAATCATCTCAAGGCTGTTTCTCTGTGTTCTGAGACTCCTCAGGCCTGAGAAAGAGACGCAGGAATCAGATTTCCTCAGGGATTTCTGTGACTTTGAGAAGCTCAGATTATTGTGGTTTTTGTAGGAGTGACTTCAGTGTGTGGTTTTCCTACTAAAATACACCACGAATATAAAAAAAACCCCAAAGTGTTCTTTATATGAGGACGTCAATGTGATTTACATGTTTTTAATTTAAGTTCTTTATTTGGAATTAGTTCATTTAATTGCAGATGTTTGTTTTAGTTTTATGAAGTTTTACTATTTAAACTGTTTAATTTATTTTAAATTATTTGTAATTTGGCGAGAAGGTCAAAGAAGGTCGCTGGTTTGAGTGATGTTGGCGTGGGTTTCCTCCGGGTGCTCTGGTTTCCCTCACAGTCCAAACACATGCGCTATAGTGGAACTGATTAACTAAATTGGCCGTAGTGTATGAGTCTATTTAGTAGGGATGTAACAATCTTGTAAACACCGTCATACCGCAATAGTAATTATTTTCAATATTACCGTAGGCGCATGACTCAATAAAACTATATTTCTGAGAAAAGTTTGCTCAGGAGAATGGAGCGAACGGGAGGTAGCGGGAACTACAATTCCCATCAGCCCAGGCGTGGCCATCATCCTTTGCGGTCTGTTGTCACTACAGATCCAGTAATGCGGAAATGGAGTGTGCTGCTAGTAGCGAGGAAGAAAAAGAGCTGGAAATGATCAAACCTAAAGGGTTTTAAATTGGATGTGTGGAAGCATTTCGGTTTCTTTCTGAAAAGATACGAGAAAGGAGAAAAGGTGACAGACAAAGACAAAAACGGTATGCAGGCACTGCCAGACTGTGGTCAAATATAAGTCGGGAATATGACTAAAAACAGTCATGGGGACTGCAGAACACAGCACACTGTTCAGATTAGGGTTGTAACAATATACCGGTATGACGGTCTACCACGATTTGAACGTGCACGATTATCATACCATGAACAATTGCATATCAACGGTTTTAACCCTTAAAGACAGAGACAGCCGCCCGCGGCTAAAAATAAGTATTGCTCTTAAATGTTTAATAACTTTTGATCCGCTGATCCGATTTATACAATTCAAAGATTGGGATAAAGAAGAGAATAACATTCTCACATTCTCACACATTCGCGGACTTTCAGAGGCTCCGGAATCAGTGCGGTTACGTCATCAAAATTTGACAACGCTGATTTGACAAAGAAACGCTCGTCACTGTGTCTCCGGACAAACCAGACATGATACATTGATGCATTGTCCCTCCTCCATGCCCAGATTGGTTCAAACTCGCTATATCACAACCAATAAGCATAGGTTGCACTTTTGTTTGTGGACCAACACTGAGCTTTTTGAACAACACGGAATGAGAGATAGGCATACATTTATGCGCGGCTAAATAAAACGCAAAAAAAAAAAAGTTTTGCATGAAATAATTCTCATACTAAGTACTTTTGCATGCACAGCAGCACAGAAACATGACAAAACAGTGACACAGCAAAGACGAACTGCTGCTCTTACTGTTTTCAAAAGACGCAAATGAAGGTGCAGCTGTTTGTCTGCATTGCAGACAACCACATCCAAATCCAGACAACCATATCCATGCTGGCACATAAAACCTAAGGATGTTCTATATTGAATCTAGCTTCGTTATGTAACTATTTATAGTATAGAAAATATTTATATCTATTTTTACTGAGGATTTGCACCATGTTTATTTGGACTTTGACACATTATTTATTATTTTCTTATTTTTTTATTTGTTCATTGTACAAGTGGACACATTCTCTCACCTCAGCGGTCAAGATTAAGTCCTGAAAATCTCAACATGCTTACATTTCTTCATCACAACCTAGACTGAGCAAAACAACGCTTTAAATACACGTTTACAGCCATAAACTTGGTATTGCACTTTTGGTCTCCCATTTATCCTGCTTATAAGGAAGGACAGTTTAAGTTTATTTTTGTCTAATCTTAAAAGACCTTGCTTGTTTATTCCTTCTAATTTAATTTATTAAAATGGGAGATTTTTCAGTTTATTTTTATAAAAG
>NC_141032.1:50852500-50885000 GCF_052040795.2 Danio rerio | reverse complement strand
CCTCAAACAACTGTTTATGTTTTTATATGACGTGGTTAAATTTATAAATGAAACTTTAAATGAAGAGCTTTAGTAAATAGCTGCCGAGCGCAACAAATATGGCTATATTTTATCAGGCTACTCGCTCTTGTGCTGAAACGCTTAACACGACGTCTCAAAACGAGGATGTTATAAAATACATGCCGTATCGAGTTATTACGGAGAATTTCTGTGGCTTTATATTATGGATGGTGCGCTCTCTGTGTCGGGTTCCTCCGTCAGTGGCGAGAGCACTCGATGCACAATGCCAACAGTCGGTCGGCGAGTAAACAAATGTAATGAATGGAAATACACAGGTCTGTGTGTATAGACATTTCATGTACTGCTGTACAGTAACGGGTCATTTGTTTGTTTCGTTTCGTGATGATTCTATGGTCTGCTTTATCTGCCTCATTCTCGCTGGAGTGGGCGGGTTGTGTGACGTTTGATTCGGGGGCGTTCTGTGGGCGGTGTTTGCGTGACGCGCTGTGAGCTACTAGCCCGACAGTGGAAACGCGACATGATTTCAGCCTCATTTCTCAACCTCCCGGGCTATTGGCCCGGCCGGGCCCGATTAAAGCTCTGGCTCGCACTGGCCCGATAGTGGAAATGCGGCTAATGAGGTTGCAGTTGATACAGTATTAAAAACAATGGAAACTTATGGAATGTCAATTCACAATGCACAAAAACAAATGTGTGTGTGTGTGTGTGTGTGTGTGTGTGTGTGTGTGTGTGTGTGTGTGTGTGTGTGTGTGTGTTCAGATATAACTGCAGACAGGAGTTTCAGATCCATGATGATGTTCTGCGCACAAACTATAAAGTCGGGAGGATTTCGGACAACATGCCTGAGCACCATCTGGTCCAGGTGAGCCTGACGCATCTCCTCATTACACACTTCATTAAATTCAGTTACATATATATTAAATTAATAACAAAGTACATCAATTTATATTTGTAGTTAAATAAAATAAAGAATAAAGAAAATCTTTTGACATGCACTAACATAATAGAACCATGCAACACTAAAGTGCTGTAATATGAAAATATCACCGCTCAAGTGTTGTTTACAAGGCAGATATTCAGTGAATAGCATTGGTCTGATGTGTATTGTGGTATTGCTGTATGCCACGTTCACTGCAGGTTTGTAAGTGTGTGTGTGTGTGTGTGAGTGTGAGTGTGTTTCAATCACGTTTGCACTTCTAGGAGACTTTGAAGACTCGTCACCTCTTCACACACACACACACTGCTCTTCTCTTTGTTTGCTCGTTAGTTTGTGTTTGCTGACGAGCTGATGGTGAGTTTCTCTGTAAACCATTAGAGAACGCTCGTCAAACGTTCTCCTTTGTTCTTCTTATTTGCAAATTTGACGAGGCTCCTCTGAGCCCACTGGGAAACTTTCTGCATCATAAAGTAGTAATTAGTCATTTAGCGGAGGGTTTTTTACCGCCGGGATTAAGGCCCCGTTTACACTAATGCGTTTTAGTTTGAAAACGCATAAGTTTTGCTACGGTTACGCCATCCGTCCACACTACGCCGGAGTTCTCGAGCGCCGAAAACGGAGCGTTTCGAAAACGCTGGAGAGGCCGTTTTCATTCTAAAACGCTGCAGCTCCGTCTCAGTGTGGATGGGGAAAGACGGAGATATCTGAAAACGGAGGCGGGGCTGCAGACATTCGCCTCTCTGATTGGGGCTTTTCCTCAATATTAAGTAGCCTAACACACAGTTCAGTCCTGAATCTTCTCCGTGTAAGTTCAGACTTCGCAAGTTTGATCATGGCTGCAGTCTCTTCTTCTCAGTTTGATATGGAAATATACCGAGGACACGCGTCAATCTTCACAGGGAACAGTGTACTTTATAACTTCATTCACATCACCTTGGCTACGTTGTTTCACTTTCTCAACAATAAAATGTAAACTTGATATAAGGAACTGCCTATTTTTATTTTAATATTAACAACTAAACAGACAGCAGAAATGTTGAGGCGTCGTGCTGCATGAGCGTCATC
Source organism: Danio rerio (assembly GCF_052040795.2). Lineage (NCBI taxonomy): Eukaryota > Metazoa > Chordata > Actinopteri > Cypriniformes > Danionidae > Danio > Danio rerio. The sequence goes on along the minus strand of NC_141032.1, from coordinate 50,882,977 downwards.
TTCACTGTGTGCATATTTATAACAAAACGGAGCCGATAACAACTGCCTCCTTTCAATTTCAGTGAAAATACGAAACACACCCTCTCTTTTGCTGAATATCAGTTTTAATCAGGCCCGGATTAAGAACTCAGGGGCCCCTGGGCACATTGTATTGTAGGGCCCCCTACCTGGCCGCACCCCAATAGTTGAATTTAAAAAATAAGAATAATATAATAATTTTTAAATAAAATTAATCTATAATTTGTTGCCCACATATTTAAATAAATGATATATAGTACATATGTATTTATAGTCTGCAAAGATTTAAATTATTTTTCAAAGCATTAAATAGAAATACTAATAAAACTACATATATATATATATATATATATATATATATATATATATATATATATATATATATATATATATATATATATATATATATATATATTTTTTTTTTTTTTTTTTTTTTTTTTTTTTTTAAGGGTATTTTAGTGTATTGCTTTTAAAAACTTATAAAGCATATTATTGCCATGGCATATAACGCACAATGCTTCTCCAATCCAGTTCTATGAATCTGAGTTCTATGAATCTGAGTCTTTCATAATACAAACACTGATTTACTCTCTCTCTCCTCTCCCTGTATTTTCTCTACTCTTCTCGTGATGAAAACTTGATTATAAACCTAAAAGTATCCGAAATCACACACACTATACCTCTTCTCTCCCCTCTCTCTCCTCTTCTTGGCCTTTCTCTCTCTCTCCCTCTCTCTCTCCCTTTCTGTCTGTCTCTCACACGATGAATCCAGTCCGCGCTGCGCTGCCGTTAGCCTCCTCCGCCTGGTTAATGCTAGCTTCTCATCTTTTAAAGTTAACGTCTTCTTCTGTACCCTCATTCTCCTGATCACGGGTCTGTTTAAAGAAGGTGTGTATGGAAAATGCCTCAATAAAGATGCCTCCTCTCCTCTTTCTCTCGCGTTTGCTAAATCCACTTGTCCACTCATTTTTGATCTATGACAGATAAAGTCCGCTCAGTTTAGTGCGGGTTATTACAAAACTGACGTTTCCGCGCTTGACCAATTACAGCATTCTGTTTAGTTAAAGAAAGAAAGGCAATTTAAATATAATAATAATATTAATATGTGATCGCGATTTTTTTGCTCAGAGGAAATACAGTTGTCTGAGCAATAGAGTTTTTGAAGAGAGGGAGGCGCGGCAGGCGCGTATAATAAGGCTAAACATTATTAAATACCCACGAGACACTTGTGACTTTATATCACATTTGCATTATTTTTAAAAAATGTTTCTTTCCTGTTAAAAATAAATATATTTCCAATCTGATATGTAATGGGGAGAAAAAAAAGTAGCACGAGTTCAACTGATGGTGGATTCGAACCGATGTTATGTGTAATCGCGTCAAAAGTTGGTGCTGTGTGCCTTACAAGGTGCGCCACTGCGGCTGTATTATAACAGTGCTCTTTACTCATCTCGTCTCTATCAATCAGGCATCGATAGGCGTAAACCCTGAATAGCTTAGTCCAACTGGATGCGCTATTTGCAATTAGCCTAAAAAGACACTCCGAAATTGTCTTTTTTTCTCCCCCCTCGCAGGGGCCCCTAGTGCGCACGGGCCCCTGGGCCTGTGCCCATAAGGCCCATTGGTTAATCCGGCCCTGGTTTTAATAATCGATAATGGCCATTATAAAAGTATAACATACAATAAGTTTATACATTATAGGAAATAAAGGCAAGCGATCAGTCAATATACAGAATGTAGGCTACGTGCTTACATTAATCATTAACTTATCTTTGCGCTCAGCCAAAACACGTTACCTGAGAACAAGTAATAGATTCCAGTGACCAAAGTCAGGGAATATGTCGTTAGATAAAGACAACAAGATGAATGAAATATCACGTTTAATAAATATAGTGAGATTAGATCCAGCGGGAGATGCTTGATGAGAAGTCCGACTAGCAGAGCTCTCATCTGGGTAGATGGGCTCCAGCGATTGCCAAAGTGTGTGTGTGTGGTCACGTGATGTGCGTTTTAAGCGTTTTGGTGTGGACGGAGAGCAGTTCAGAAACGCTGGGTAAAACGCGAGTGTGGACGCGGATCGTTTTCATTCTAAAACGCCGTTTTAAAACTAATACGCACTAGTGTAAACGGGGCCTAATGCTGCAGTTGGGTCCAGTTTTATTTAAGATTACATGGCTGTTGTTTCTCAATATGCGTTCTTGTGTCCTCGTCATCAACCGCCGCCGAAGTACTTCAAAGTTCACCTCTTGCAAAGTACAGTTAAAATTCCCGGATGTGTACTTGTTCTGCCCCTTTGGCCAAGGATGCATCGAGAGGAGACTTGTCCGAGCTTGCGAAGCTAGTAATCAGCGAAAGCTAATGGCGGAGGAGAAAACCCGCACGGTTTTAAAAATACTCCTTTACTGTGCCACAAAATAAAGTTTTAACAGCTTTTCAGCTGAGAATGTAGTTGTTTAAAACTCGAATCGGCAGTTTGTTCACAAAGATAGCGTGTCTTTGGCCATGTGCCTCAGCTTATGGCAGGGGTGTCCAAACTCGGTGCTGGAGGGCCGGTGTCCTGCAGATTTTAGCTTCAACTTGCTTCAACACGCCTGCATGGATGTTTCTAGAAAGCCTAGTAAGAGTTTGTTTAGCTAGTCCAGGTGTGTCTGATTGGGGTTGGAACTAAACTTTGTAGGACACCGGCCCTCCAGGAACGAGTTTGGACATGCCTGGCTTATGCGGACCTTGACTCCCAGCCTTCCAGCAGGAGCTTCGTCATCACATCCCACCCCGAGAGCAGCTTCACTTCGGCCAGCCCATCTCGGATGTACCGCTGGATCTTTTCACTCCATTGTAGTTAAAGCATGATATTTAATACATCGTGTGCATATCTAACGGACAGTTTTTGGTCTTTTAAATGTTCTCAGGTGTATTATTCTGCCAGTATTATTTTGTTACCTTTTATCATTGTCTTTAAATATGTTGCTGTGTTGTACGATGTTTGTCTTTGTTTACCAAGTTGCTTGACGTTATTTTTATTTCCTTTTACTCATGTCTTGTATAATGTCCATTGTAGTTTATTAAATCTGATAATCAAACGAGTCTGTGTAACCCATTTCAATTCTCATTTATAATTTTTATTATTTATTGTTTTAATTAAATTGTTTGTTGTTTTAATAAAAAAATATAAAAAAATAAAATAAAAATGAATGTAATTATATATATATATATATATATATTTGAATTTTCTCTTGTAATTTTTTTGCAAGTTATTTTTTACATTTCAGTTAATTTTCTGTTCAACTTTTTTTAGTTTTTTTTGGGAGTTTTTAACCCTTAAAGACAGAGACAGCCGCCCACGGCTAAAAATAAGTATTGTTCTTAAATGTTTAATTACTTTTCATCTGCTGATCCAATCCGTACAATTCAGAGTCAAAGAAAAGAGTCTCAGCTTTCCAGCGCTGTAAAACATTGCATTCACAGACTTTCAGAGGCTCCAGAATCAGTGTGGTTATGTCATCAAATTTTGACAGCTGATTTGACAAAGAAACGCTTGTGGCTTGTCTCCGGACAAACTAGACATGATGCTTTGATGCATTGTTCATCCTCCATGCCCAGATTGGTTCAAACTTGCTCTCTCTCAACCAATAAGCATGGGTTTCGCTTTGTGGACCAGTAATCAGCAATTTGAACAACCCGAAATGAGAAATAGGCTGTACATTTACGCACGGCTAAATAAAATGCAAAAAAAACGTTTTGCTTGAAATAATTCTCATACTAAGTACTTTTGCATGCACAGCAGCACAAAAACATGACAAAACAGTGACACAGCAAAGATGAAGTGCTTGTCTTGCTGTTTTCAAAGGACGCAAATGGCGGTGCGGCTGTTTGTCTGCAACGCAAAAGTTGATAAGCCGCAGGGTCAACACCATATGCTGGCACATAAAACCAAAGGATGGTCCATATTGAATCTAGTTTAGTTATATAACTATTTATATTATAGTAAATATTTATATCTAAGTTTTTACTGAGGATTTGCACCATGTTTATTTGGACTTTGACACATTATTTATAATTTTCTTATTTTTTTGTTTATTGTAAGTAGTGTTGTTTATGATAACTGAATATATATTATTCGGAAAAAGTCAAACTTGCTTCAGTGTTCTGTTATTTTGTAACAATCTTTCTGTTTAGTTCATTCCCAGAACTTTTGGGCAAATATATTGTCAGTAAATAAATGCACAATTTTTTTTCACAATGAAAAACGCCTTGGAATAACATTGAAATAAATTGCTATAACTTGCTCAGGGAAAAGTGGATATAGACACAATTTATTTTGGAAGTATAAAACATGGTAGTGTGTATTTCTAAAGGAAAAAAAACAAACTTCATAAGGTTTTGTTTGTTATAACTAGAAAATGCCACTTTTTAAAAAAACGTTTTTCTTACATTTTCTGTCTGTTCATATGTTTTCGGACCAAAAAAGTTTTAGACTGGACCTTTAAATGATACAGATTGAAGCTTTAAGTTTTCCTGTTTAAAATAAAATATGACACTTGAGGCTGACTGCTAAAATAACAATAAAGCTGCTTTTGAAAAAAATAAATAAATAAAAAATAAAATAAAATATATATATATATATATATATATATATATATATATATATATATATATATATATATATATATATATATAGGCCCATTAGATGCCCACAAAATACCTCTAGGTCTTTAAGGGTTAACTACAAATGTATTTTATTTATTGTTTTTATTTTATTATAATATAATTTTTTTTTATTATAAATAAAAATATTTATTTTATGTTTGGTTCATTTTTGGTTGTGTGGCTGAAATTGTGTGATCGTATGCCTGTGTTATTGTTTGGTTGTGATTGTGTGTTCGTGTAGTTGTGTAACTGCGGTTGCGTATTTGTATATGTGTTTGTGTAGCTGTGTTATTGTATGGTTTGACTGTATGATGATATGATTGTGTGTTTATGTAGTTGTGTGATTGTGTGTGTATATTGTGTAATTGTGTATCCTCAGGGCTCGTTCTTCATGGTGCAGGATGTGTTCAATAAAGCAGATGTCCTGAACACCACCGCCTCATACAGTGTTTGTGTAGTTGTGTAATTGTGTGTTTGTGCATCCTCAGGGCTCGTTCTTCATGGTGCAGGATGTGTTCAGTAAAGCAGACGTCCTGAACACCACCGCCTCATACGGGGCTCCAAACTTCAGGCAGAGCGGCGGCGGGTTCCCCCTGTACGGTATGGGTCAGACCAGTCTGGGTGGCTTCAAACGGGTCCTTGAGAGCCTGCAGACTCGCGGACATCAGGTCAGATCCAGCTAGCAGAACATCAATAAGCACTTTGAGGGTCAAATACTTGAAATGATTTTAATGATCCGATCAGAATGAGTCTCCAATCAATAATTATCTGATTCAAATCAAGTGCTTCTGTCTGTGCTTTCATGTACGTGTGTTCGTGCGTGTGTTTGCTTGTGTGTTAATGTTCATGTGTGTGTGTGTGTGTGCGCATTTGTATGTTTGCGCATGTGTGCATTCACATGCAAGCATTTGTGTTTGTTTGTGCGTGTGTGTTTGTGCGTTTGTGTGTGCATGTGTGTGTGTGTGCGCATTTGTGGGTGTGAGTGCATATATGTGCGCTTGTGCGTGTGCGTGTGTGTGTGTGTGTGTGTGTGTGTGTGTGTGTGTGTGTGTTGACCTCCATCTTCTGTGTGTGTGTGTGCGCAGGAGGTGATCTTCTTCTGTCTGCGTGAGGAGCCGGTGGTGTTTCTGCATCTGCAGGAGGATTTTCTCCCATACACACCGCGGAGGAAGGAGAACCTACACGAGAACCTGCAGCATCTGCAGCGCGGAGCTTCATCTGAGGACCTGGAGCTGACCATCAGGAAAGAGGTCAGAGCTCATTAAACATGTCTGCTTTAATCACTCATTTATAATAACTGATTGTTTTTGCCTTGATAACAGCACATAATATTTTACTAGATGTTTTGCAAGATACTACTATTCAGCTTAGTGACATTTAAAGGCTTAGCGTGTAAATTCAGTCATCATTTATTCAAGTTTTATTTGTTATAAACCTTAATGAGTTTTATTCTGTTGAACAAAAAAGAAGATATTTTGAAACATGTTGGAAATGGTAATCATTGACTTCTATAGTATTTGTTTTTACTAATATGGAAGTCAATGGTTACAGGTTTTTTAGCTTTCTTCAAAAATCAAAAGTATATACTCTAGCCAAATTAAAATTCATGTTCATCACATCATTAGCGAATGATAATCTATTTTTTAAAGTGAAAGTTTACCCAAAAATCACAATTTACTCTTTATTTACTTACCAATCACGTTTTTTTAAAACTAGCTTGAGTTTCTTCTTTTGAACACGAAAGAATATATTTTGAAGAAAGCTGAAAACCTGTAACCTTTAGGTGCGTTCAACATGAAGCTCAGCTGCAGCCGGTGATCAACCAGATTAGCCGAGCACAGGCGGGGGCGGAGTTGAAAACGGAGCCGTCAAGCGGACAGCTGGACACTTCGGGGCTCAAAGTTGCTGCAGTCATGATGACCGATCACATGGCGTCATCATTTTTTATTTGTTTTTATTTATAACAACAAAATATTTACTAATAAAACAGAATACAGCCTCTACACACTATAGTTCCTTTGTAAACAATAGGGGATAATTATGAATAAAATATATAACAAATGCATGAGAGAAATAAGAGGAAATGTTAATATAAAAACGAACAGGTCTATTAAATACAAAGCAATAAGCATAAATTCTAGGAGTTAAAGGGTCACGAAACACCAGAGCACATGTGTTTGAGCTGTTGACAGTGGTATATGTGTCCCACACTGCTAAAAACACTATTAGGACACCTATATTTCACTAAAAAGTGTAAATTGGTTGTTTTTGCGTTTCTTTAAGCAAATTCGTACTTCCGGTTTGAAACTTAATTTTTTAATCTGCGTCACGGTCATGACATAATAGCGTGTATTCCAGCGTGCAGACTGGACGCCTGTGCCAGAGTGTGTCTTATTACGTCTTACAGTGTGATGCATTAATGCATGAGTAAGGCTTGGTTCAAACCAATCAGCGCGCTCTATTGTGCAACTTCATTAATATTCATTACTGTCACAGTGTTTAGACGACAGAGACGCCACGTTGTGTTGGCAAAACAAGCGTGAAGTGTTGCTTTTATAGTTTGCTGCAGTGAAGTTTTGTTTTCATTTTCTCTCTGTGAGAGCTCAGCTGGAGTCACGTGTGGATTACAGTGTACGCGACGCTCGACAACAATCACTTAAGTTTCTAATGTCTAGTTCAGACTGCGTGATTTTAGCCCCGTTTTTTGGCTCGTCGACAGGTTTTGAGAAATCGCCGACAAATGCCTGAAATCACAGGCAAATCGCTGCTCGTGCACGTGAGTGACAATCACACAGTATGAACGATCAAAGACACGATCTGAGAGAATCGCCGATGCCTGTGAGATATTTAGCGTGCTGAATATCTGGAGCTGTCGGCGATTCAAATCATGCCGTGTGAATTGAGTTTTGACTGAAAATAACATCAGCGATCGCCTACAGCCAATGAGAGAGCAGCTTTTACTTGTGTGTGTGTGCGTGTGTGTATAACTGCTGCAGGCCCGCGGGAGGCTGGGGGAGGAGTTAACAGCGCTCTTTTTCGGTTTATTTGGACCCACGAAATGGAGGAAAAACTAGTGGAGGTTTGACAGGACTCAGGAGCAACTGTGTCTGTTTGACGTTTCATACAGAAAGAAATTAGTTTATTATCAACGTTGAGGAGAAATGGCTAATTCCCTTTAAACCCAGGTGAGCAAACATGTACATGTTCTACCCCATTAAAGGCTTCTTTCTCATTATGTAGTTAAGAACAAAAGATATACTTCATGTTTTTGGCTGTGAGACGTAGTTTGGACGAAGTTGTCGGCGATTCTTCCTATAGTAAAGTCGTGCAATGTGAAAGTCCCTGTCGCCGATCCATCTTGCAGTGTAAACAAAGCAGCGAAGAAACGCCAGCCCAGATAATCATGCAGTGTGGAAACATCTGTGACACGACTAGTTTGAAAATCATGCAGTCTGAACTCGGCATAAGGAGGATTATTGTTTACCTGAGAGCTGTTCTCATCTGCAAACGCTGAGATCCGGATTCGCTTGTAGTCTCCTCTTAATAAAGACGCGGCTCTAGTTGCTGGTGATTGTCCTGTCTCTACAGATTTGGTAAGTGAGCGACCAGTGCTCTTTGTTTATTCAGTTTGTTTGTATCAAACAAACTACTGCACCGAGTGTAAACATGTTAGCACCACAACCAAACTTTAACCTCGTGTAGGATTTTCACCGCAGTTTGTGACCGGAATAACACACGCGGCTTTCTGACACTACCTGCCGTGTGCATCTAAGTTTCCGGGAAATGCGGAGGGTTTTTTTCTCTCATTCGCCGTGCGGTATCAAACATTGCATGAAAAATACACGCTTACAGCAGTTCCTCCAATCAAATATCACGTCTGTCGCGAGGGGCATGACTGAATTCCCTGAATGAAAGAGCCAAACTGCAGTTAAAGTCCACCATTTAATAATTTGGCGACTACAGATGTCCATGTAAACACAGTCACTTTCTCCCCTGTGTGTGTGTGAGTGTGTGTGTGTGTGTTTGACTCTGAAAGTCAGCGCGTTCCCAAATAGACACTCCCACACCACGCCTCTTTTCTTCCTCTGACACTCCTCCCTGAACAGAGCTGGACACGCCCACTTTTCTGACTTTTCCAAAGTAGAGGTGTGAAAACACCCTGCTGAAACGAGGGGCTTTCATGCATCATTTAAACATCATCATTCTTTAGACATCATTAAACATCATTCTTTAGACTAATACTTCTTGTTTGCTATAATATGCTAAAAAGGGGTTTACATATATGTGCATTTATAGATATAAAACTTTCCAACGTAAAAGATGAAAAGATTGAACAAAAGGTAAATTAAGTGAGCTACAGATTAAGTAGAAGTTTCCCAGAAAGAGCACGTAGCCTATAAACGGCTAGACAGGAAATAAAATATATATTTATAATATAATCATATAAATCATTTATAATTATTTAATAAAATCGTTCTTTAACTTAATTTGTTAAGAGAGCTTTAGGGTGGCAGGATCAATGATGATGATGATTATTTTATTTCAAGTCTTTCAGATTTATTTGAGTTCATGTTTAGGTTATTCACTAAAATATACCATTTAAATCGTTCATGGAGCTGAATGCAATAAATAGTCTGTATAAAAAAGTTAAAAATAAACCTCTGCAAACAAGCCAACCTTTATAACCAGATTATTTAACAAAAGATGATACTGCAGTACAATATTTGTAGTCTTTTAATAAGCAAGATGTGTACAGGATAGAGAGGGTGTGAAAAGTGAATTGTTGTTTGTTTTGAAACTTTTGAATCGAAATTTGTCCAATAATAAACCCGAAACACACGTGTTTGTTGTCATGTGGTGAACTCAGCCAAGCCTGTAATATCGGTGTCGTCATCAGAGCTCCTGCAGCCGCTCTTCAGATGCTGCACGGTCTGAATTAGCCGTCTGATCTCGGAGTGCTGTCGCGGTACTTTGATGCCATAGATATATACACTAGATATCGCATAGGGACCCTGAGCATGCGTCAATAGCGCCGCCACATTGGTACAGTGCTCCCAGGACAAATGTCTTTCAACCGCACCAGTCAAGACAGTGTTATAACGTGAAGATGCGGGACTTTAGCACTGTCTACGGGTGTAGTAACGAGCAAACAAAGAAAACAAAGCACAAATGCAGAACATTTCATAGGTAATATTACGTTTTTCTCTGTTTTTGTATGTTCTGAACTTTTGTGCTAATCAGGTAACGTTATTGATGATAACAGTCACTTACTGCATTCACCATACGGCAAAGCAGCTCCAACTCACACTAAACACTCGGCTTATGCTAGTTTTGTTGAATAAAACCAGCAAACAATGCAAAAGAAATATGACAACGAGATGCTGCGCTGCCAGAAACTTGTATTATTGTCGACTAACGTTAGTGAAAGTGTCGTTCGGGGGATTCATTCACAAGCGAGTCGCTCTCTCCGTCAGTATGAGCAGTGAAAGCAGGAGAGGAGCTGTGTTTCAGGACATGATTAGATCAGATTTAACAGGGAGGGTGGATAGTACATTTCCATACACACTAACACAAGCTTTTTGTCAGGAATGCCCGTGCGGTCACTGATCCATCAATGTAGAAAAGTGATGTAAAATTATCATTTTCGTAATTAGAAAAAAAAAATTGAATACTAACATCCTGGAAAACTCCCGATCATAGATATATGTGTATATGTGTGTATCTCTGGCTTTGCATGGCCACAGTCCTCCACTGTACCTTGGTCGAGCATTCATTTCAAAGGAGCGCTACCCTGTACCAAGATGGCGGCGGTATTGACGCATTCTGTCCAATAGACAACAATAGGCCAGGCGACATCTAATGTATATATCTATGCTTTGATGCCACATGTGACAGTTAAGTGGCGTCGGCGCAGCATCAATCCAGACAAGATTTCTAAGCAGCATGCACCGCTTTAAGACAGATTTCACTCAATCTGCCTTAAACCCTTTAATCTCCCTGTTTGGTGTTTTCTCAGCTGCACGACTTCGCCAAACTGAACGACAACATGTTCTACGTCTACAACGACATCGAGCATCTGAAAGGAGAACCGCAGAAGATCTGCATCTGCAGCGAAGAGGACATTCACATCACAGAGGAGGTGTACAGGAGACCACGCTTCACCATGCCCGCATACAGGTGCAGTGTTTCAGACTCGCTATGCTTAGAACTTTCATTCAGTATTGTCCTCAGGGAGAGCAGCGCTTCTCAACTGGTAATTCTCGATCTGAAAGTAGATGTCAATGCCATTTGGAGTGGTTTACAATGCTGTTTGGAGTGTTTTTATGATGCACAACTTTGATTTGGAAAGATGTGTGTGTTAAAGCCAATATGCTTCAGTCAGTTGAGGTTCAAGTGCAGAAAAAAAGTGTTAAGTGATCAAGGTCGTAGTTGTCAATGAAATTAACACTAATAATTAAATAATTAACCCCTTATATATTGATTTTGTTTGCTCACATTGCTAGTTTTGTGCTGAACAATTCATCCGTGCATGTCAAATTCTCAGATTAGGTCTGTCTGAGGTAGTGGGCGTCGCTAACATACCTAACCACGCCCCTCCAGCTGTCAGCTGTTCTAACATCAAACAGAAATGGTGAGGAGGAGGAGTCTCCCCAAACTCTCCCCAAACCCTTTTCCCCATCTTTCCCCAGCGAATGAAATTCCTACTTTACTACATCCAATCAGCTCACATTAGAAAAAACAAGCCACACCCACTATTTTCTCATTTAATACATTGTTTCTCTAGGAAAAATAGTTATAATTGTTTATGTGATGTTGCTCTGAGTGATGTGAGGTTATTGATGTGTGTTCAGGTATTACCGTCTGCCCCTGCCGATGGAGGGAGCACCCATGGAGGAGCAGTTTGATGCTTTTGTTAAAGTTCTCCGGGTAAGAAACTCTCCTCAGTCGATTAATATAGTCTTTCTAATATCTGAGAGCTCTTCTAAAGCCATCTGAGGCCTGTTGAACAAAGGAAATACATATAGTGTTGCAAACAGCCAATCAAAAGATACTACTACTACCACCCCCACAACCGCTAATAATGGTGATAATAACAATAACAAAAATAATAAAATCTTAAAACTGTTATATTTAAGGATTATATTTGTGTTAATCATTAATTATCATTATAATGAATTATTCCTATTTAAATGTTGATGCATGGATAAATAATAATAATAATAAATATAATAAATATAATCCTTTAATATGATAGTTTTAACTTTAATTATTATCAATATTATTATACTTATTTTTATTATTATTATTCTTATTGTTGTCTTTATTATTATTATTATTATTATTATTATTATTATTGTCTTTATTATTATTATTATTATTATTATTAGTGTCATTATTTTTATTATTGTCTTTATTTTTATTTTTATTATTATTATTGTCTTTATTATTATTATTATTATTATTATTAGTGTCATTATTTTTATTTTTGTCTTTATTATTATTATTATTATTTTTTTATTATTATTATTGTCATTGTTTTTATTATTATTATTATTGTTATTATTATTATTATTATTGTCTTTATTATTAATTATTATTATTATTATTATTATTATTATTAGGGTCATACTTTTTATTATTATTATTGTTGTTGTTGTTGTTGTTATTATTATTATTGTTATTGTTGTATATTATTATTATTATTATTATTATGATTATAAGTGTCATTATTTATATTATTATTATTATTATTATTGTCTTTTATTATTATTGTCATTATTTTTATTATTGACATTATAATTATTATTGTTATTATTATTATTGTTGTTGTTGTCATTATGATTATTATTATTAGTATTATTATTATTATTATTGACTTTATTTTTATTATTATTGTCATTTTTCTTATTGACATTATTTTTATTATTATTATTATTATTATTATTTGCATCCACATTTAAATAATAATTGTTATCGTTAATTAGCACAAATATAATCTAATAAATATAATAGTTTTACTTAGTATTAATTAAAAATGACAATAATTATTTCAATGTGGATGCATGGATGAATAATATTGATAGTAATAATAAAAATAAAAGGAATAAAGTTAAAACTATTATGTGTAAGCATTATATTTGTGTAAATTAATGATAACATGATAATGATATTATTTAAATGAGGATGGATGACTATATAGATGGATCTTTGCTCAGTTTTAGAGGTTTATTTCTGGATGACCTTTCTGATGCTGGATCCTGAATTGATGCATCAGTCAGCTGCTGTCATGTGAGAGTCATAAACGCATCAGTGTGAGTGTTTCCTCGTGATGCAGTCGTTTCACTCAGATTAAACCTTCTGAAGATGTCTGACATTTGGGTTGTTAACCGAGTTCTGGCATTTGGGCTATTTAGAGATAGCTGGCATTTGCGTAATCATTTCATTATTTTTTGTACTAATTTTAAAAATACAACTTTAGGTTATAATTAGGATTATTTTTATTAATTATATTGTTGTAGTTAGATAATATTCATTTGTATTATCAAAACAGTGGGATATACCAATAATAATTTGAATAATTAAACATGTATATAAAATATTAATTAATTATTTAAAATGCAATGTAAATATTTTACAAACATTATGCAAATTTATGCAAAACATAAAAAAAATCTAAATAAAAATACAGAAATTGTGCATTATTGAATCAAGTTGTACCATTTATTACCTCAAGAGTGTCAGTAATCAGCTTTTATTGTTTTTGTAAAAAAAATCTGATTAATTGTTTTATTGCTTGTTTTTATTTTTTGTAAGCTGCATGATGTGGTGTGGTGTTTTTGGTCTGGTTTGTGTCAGTCATGTGGCCTGAACGAGACTTCCTCAATGTGTGCTGTGTTTCCTGTCTCTCTGGTTTAGCGGACAGAAGCTGCAGCCACAGATTTGTGGAGTTTGATGATTATGGCTGCAATAATAAATCAATGTGTTTTCTCAAACCAGCAGCAGCTCTGATCATCTCTGGAAGAGCTTTTATCATTTATTTTTATTTATACCCGCTTCTAAATCTGTTTTCATGCGTTTATCTGCAGCTCGTGGGCAATGAGGAGGAATTATTCATCTGTTTATTTCAGCCCACATGAACAAATCCTAAAGTAGTTTATAGTAAATACTGTCGTGTTTTTGACCCATACTAGCAAAGAACTCTGTTGTGGTAAATCTATAGTTGCTATGGCAACACCTATAGATATGCATCTTTTGCACTTATTCTATAGTTGCTATGAAAACACAATAACTATAATAATTCATTAATATTTGTGGTAATTCTATTGTTGCTATGGTAACAGCTATAGTAATTGATCTGTTGCAGCAATACTACAGTTGCCATGGAAACACAGCAACAATAGTAATTGATCTGTTGTGGTGATTCTACATTTGCTATGGTAACACAACTGCCGTAATTGACCCATTGTGGTGATTCTGCAGTCGCTATGGTAACACAACAACTACAGTAATTTATCTGTTGTGATTATTTTGCAGTTGCTATGGTAACACAACAACTGCAGTAATTGACCCATTGTGGTGATTCTACAGTTGCTATGGTAACACAACAGTTACCTTAATTGACCCATTGTGGTGATTCTACATTTGCTATGATAACACAACAGCTGCCGTAATTGACCCATTGTGGTGATTCTACAGTTGCTATGGTAACACAACAGCTGCCGTAATTGACCCATTGTGGTGATTCTACAGTTGCTATGGTAACACAACAGCTGCCGTAATTGACCCATTGTGGTGATTCTGCAATTGCTATGGTAACACAACAGCTGCCGTAATTGACCCATTGTGGTGATTCTGCAGTTGCTATGGTAACACAACAGCTGCCGTAATTGACCCATTGTGGTGATTCTGCAATTGCTATGGTAACACAACAGCTGCCGTAATTGACCCATTGTGGTGATTCTGCAATTGCTATGGTAACAAAACAGCTGCCGTAATTGACCCATTGTGGTGATTCTACAGTTGCTATGGTAACACAACAGCTGCCGTAATTGACCCATTGTGGTGATTCTACAGTTGCTATGGTAACACAACAACTGCCGTAATTGACCCATTGTGGTGATTCTGCAGTTGCTATGGTAACAGAACAACTACAGTAATTGATCTGTTGTGGTGATTCTACAGTTGCTTTTGTAACACAACTATAGTAATATAAACAAATGAGCCAATAATATGGTTTTCTACAGCTATACGGTAAATTATACATCAATACAACACAGCTTACTGCAGTAAAAACTAAAGTGTACTACAGTTATCAGTTCACAATAGTTAATAATGTATGGTGCAGCATTCATTTACAGATGTGTGTGTGTGTGTGTGTGTGTGTGTGTGTGTGTGTGTGTGTGTGTGTGTGTGTGTGTGTGTGTGTGTGTGTGTGTGTGTGTGTGTGTGTGTGTGTGTGTGTGTGTGTGTGTGTGTGTGTGTGTGTGTGTGTGTGTGTGTGTGTGTGTGTGTGTGTGTGTGTGTGTGTGTGTGTATATAGATATATATAGATTAGAATTTTTTTTCTGTTCTAAATATTTCCCAAATGATGTTAAACAGATTCAGGAAATTTTTCTTCTGGAGAAAGTCTTATTTGTTTTATTTCGGCTAGAATAAAAGCAGTTTTTAATTTTTTTAAAATGTCATTTTAAGGTCAATATTATTTGCCCCTTTAAGCAATTTTTTTTGATAGTCTACAGAACAAACCATCGTTATACAATAACTTGCCTAGTTACCCTAACCTGCCTAGTTACCCTAATTACCCTAGTGAAGCCTTTAAATGTCACTTTAAGCTGTATAGAAGTGTCTTGAAGAATATCTAGTCTAATATTATTTACTGTCATCATGACAAAGAGAAAATAAATCAGTTATTAGAGATGAGTTATTAACACTATTACGATTAGAAATGTGTTGAAGAAATCTGCTCTTCATTAAACAGAAATTTTGGGAATAAAATATACAGGGGGGTGAATAATTCTGACTTCAACTGTAAATATAGTACACTATAATACACTTTGTATGGGTCAAAAGCACTGACTGTATTGGTTATTATACATTACTATAGTGTTTGAACTGTTGTTTTAGCTGCTCCGCAGGAAGCAACTTAGGAAAAGAAAGAATCTACTTCCTGTCCTGCTCCAAGATTGTTTGTTCCCCTGGGCTGAAAACATGTCCAGTTAAATGTGCCTCTTTCATAGCATTTTTTTTCTACAGTGTTTGGAGTAAAGGAATATATAAAGGAAAGAAATAAGGAGAATTGTATATTAGATCTATAATAAACAGGACAACCAATGATTTAGATTTGAAACAAGTCAAACATTAGTAAACATTTCAGTGATTCACCCAAACATTATTATGTATAAATGTAATTTCTGCTGACAGTTATTTTATTTCACTGAAAGCATTTGTTTTGCATGAGTGGGTGTGTGTTTTTCTTTTTAATATGTATTTATTGATTGGCAGAGGGTGTATTTTATTATTTTTTGCATTTTATTTTTATACTTATACATAAAAGCCTCTCCAGATTACTCATTAAAACCTTCAGATTTGTATATTCCAGTATGTGTGCATGAGTTCCTCCACTGAATCTCTCCGTCTGCGTGTTTGTTTCAGGAGAATCCGTCTCTGTCTTTGAATCGCGATGCATCTCGTCCGCTTCCCGCTCTGCTGTTCAGCTGTCAGGTCGGCGTCGGACGCACGAATCTGGGTTTAATTCTGGGAACGCTGGTCATGATGCACCTGACGCGGACCACAGCGGAGAAAACCACACCGTAAGACCACCACACACCATCATGTCCCCTTATATAAACCTGCTATCAACCTGTACATTAATCAGAAATGGGATGCAACAAATTGCATGAGCATAACAGAAATGACCATGTAGTGCAAATGAGATGTAGATGTAGAACTCGTATTTAATAAAGGGGAAGAGAAACCTACTTGTGACTATTGTAAGAGTATTTTGATGATAAAATATACAGCGGGGGAAGGAAGTATTGAACACATCGTCAGGTTTTTTCCTAGGAATAATATTTCTAAAGGAGCTGTTGACATGAAATGGAAGCAGACTTTGATAAACCCAAACAATACAAACATAAAAATAAAACAAAGCACATCTGGAAAGTGAGATGTGTGTAATAATAATGAAATGACAGAAGGAGAAAGAGCTGAACTGCTGAAATGTAATGAATACTTTATATATTAAAGGCTGTTTGGGTGCCTGCAGCTTAAAGGGCCATGAAAGCCCCTCGTTTCAGCCGGGTGTTTTCACTCCTCTACTTTGGAAAAAGTCAGAAAAGTGGCCGTGTCCAGCTCTGTTTAGGGGGGAGTGTCGGAGGAACTAAAGTGGGATGGTGTGGGAGTGTCTATTTGTGCACGCGCGAGTTTCAGAGTCAAAATACACACACACAGCGGACAATGTGACTGTTTACATGGACATCTGTAGTCGAATTATTTGCCAAATTATTAAATGGTGGACTTTAACTGCAGTTTGGCTCTTTCATTCAGGGAATTCATTCATGCCCCTCGCGACAAACGAGATATTTGATTCAAGGAACTGCTGTAAGCGTGTATTTTTCATGCAATGTTTGATACCGCACGGCGAATGAGAGAGAAAAAAACTCCGCATTTCCTGGAAACTTAGATGCACACGGCAGGTAGCATCAGAAAGCCGCGTGTGTTATTCCGGTCACAAAATGCGGTGCTAACATTTCTGCACTCAGTGCAATAGTAACTTAATTCGATACAAAACAAACTGAATAAACAAAGAGCGCTGGTCGCTCACTTACCAAATCTGTAGAGACAGGACAATCACCAGCAACTAGAGCCGCGTCTTTATGGAGAGAATACTACAAGCGAATTCAGATTTCAGCGTTTGCAGATGAGAACAGCTCTCAGGTAAACAATAATCCTCAGACACGTAAGTTATTGTTGTCGAGCGTCGCGTACACTGTTAATCCACACGTGAGACTGAGCTCTCACAGAGAGAAAATGAAAACAAAACTTAACGGCAGCAAACTATAAAAGCAACACTTCACGCTTGTTTTGCCAACACAACGTGGCGTCTTTGTGGCGTAAACACGGTGACACTAATGAATATTAATGAAGTTCCACAATAGAGCGCGCTGATTGGTTTGAACCAAGCCTTACTCATGCATTAATGTATCACACTGTAAGACGTAATAAGACACACTCTGGCACAGACGTCCAGTCTGCACGCTGGAATACACGCTATTATCTCATGACCGTGACGCAGCTTCAAAAATTCCTTTCAAACAGGAAGTACGAATTTGCTTGAAATAACGCAAAAACAACCAATTTACACTTTTTAGTGAAATATAGGTGTCCTAATAGTGTTTTTAGCAGTGTGAGACACATATACCACTGTCAACAGCTCAACACATGTGTTCTGGTGTTTCGTGACCCTTTAAAGACGCCTCTTGTATGGAGATTGAAGTCTCATGAAGTGCTCAGGTGTGAGTTTCTCACAGACTTCAACAGAGTGTCAAGTTCTTGATGGTTCTGTGGGTCTCGTCTATCAAATCTGAGCTTTACGTCGCCTCGTGGTTCCATTCCAAAGAGGGAAGAAATCACTTTCCCGAACTCTCGCGCTCAATCTGCCCAGTTGGTGGAATGAACTCCCTAACTGCATCAGAACGGCAGAGTCACTCGCTGTCTTCAAGAAACCACTAAAAACTCAACTATTTAGTCTCCACTTCCCTTCCTAATCTGCAATTGCCTCTCTGGCTCCACCACTAACTACAAAAAAATAAAATAAAAAAATACTAATGCTTTCCTTCTTAGACTTTACACACCTGAAACTTGCCTACAGCACTTATTCATTGTTGCTCTTATAGTTGTGTAAATTGCTTGCTTGTCCTCATTTGGATAAAAGCGTCTGCTAAATGACTAAATATAAATGTATTCTGTATTCTCTATTGGATTCGGATCAGGGGATTGGCTGGGCCATTCTACAGCTTGATTTTCCTTCTCTGAAAGCATCTGAGAGTCTCCTTGGCTGTTTTGGATCATTGTCCTGCTGAAATGTCCACCCTGGGTTCATCTTCATCTAATGCAGATGTTGGACTGAAGCAGCTGATCTTCATTCACACTGAGGCCCCGTTTACACTAATGCGTTTTCGTTTTAAGACGCATAAGTTTTGCTTTACGCCATCCGTCCACACTATGCCGGAGTTCTCGAGCGCCGAAAACGGAGCGTTTTGAAAACGCTGGAGAGGCCGTTTTCATACTAAAACGCTGCTGCTCCGTCTCAGTGTGGATGAGGGAAACGGAGACATCTGAAAACGGAGGCGGGGCTGCTGAGATTCGCTAGCTGATTGGGGCTTTTGTGTCATTGTGTATCCTTCCCTTATTCATCAAGACTCTATCACATGACTATAACACATGGCTTTAACGCTACCGGAAGACAGTACTGAAAACAACAACATGGGCACAGAAATGGGAGCGTTGTTTGCACTATTGTCTGTTTTAGGCGCCATTGTGCAGTTATTCATTTGTTACGTTTAGTAGCAACTCGACCTCGTTGTCTGTCCACAAAAATACCTCTCTTGCTTTCTTTGCCATCGCGTTCATTGTACAACCGGCGTTTGTTGACTAACAATAACCAAATGCCGAGCGAGACACATGCTTCCTGTTTATACTAGAACGCACATGCCCAGAGTGCGCCAATGGTCACGTGATATACGTTTTTGGTGGCGTAGTGTGGACAGAGATATGTTCTGAAACGCTAGGTGAAACGGTAGTGTGGATGTGGATCTTTTTTGATCTAAAACGCCGTTTTAAAACTAAAACGCACTAGTGTAAACGGGGCCTGAGGATGGGCAGAGGCTTGCTGAAGAACTACTGAGAGATTTCAGCTGCTGTCTGGGCTTTCACTGCCAAACTACACCTCCCTTTCTTCGTGTGTTCAATACTTTTTCATTTCATTTTATTACACATAACCTCATTTGTAAGCTAATTAGATTTGTTTTCATTGCCTATATGGATTTCTTTGGTTGTTACCAACATCTGGTGAAAGTTTCAAGTCAACAGCGCCTTTAGAAATGTGCTTTCTGAGAAAAATGCTGATGTTTAATCCTTAATTTTCCCACTGTATTTCGATAAAATGTATGTTTTTAAATAATGTTAGAGAACGTTTTAATCAGGAAATATTTTGAGGGATTATATTTACTGTGGATTTTAAAGCACTGTTGTTTATTAGACTAAATAGATGAAAATGGATGATATGTATGGAAAATGAATGAACGAATATTATATGTAATATGTTATGAATTAGAATACAGCTGCAAAAGGGTTTAAAATGAGAGAAGCGTGTGTTTATTGACAGAGCTGAAGAAGAAGTGAAAGACAAACACAAGATACAGTTCCGGGTCATCGAGAGCCTCATCAGTAAACTGCCTAAAGGTCAAGAGGTCATGGAGGAGGTTTGTGTTTTCCTTTGTTCAAAATAATCTTCAATAAACAGGTGTTGTTATGCCCCGCCCCTTTTTCTTATAATGAGATGCATGATGCAAATTAAGCCCTATTTTGGGTGCAAGTACAAATTTTGGCAATAAAACCTAAAGTGGCAATGAGGTCTTAAAATGTAGGGAAAGAGTGTTGCAAAAAGTCTTAAATGCATTGATTTTTCACTGTCTGATTCCTGCATATGCCCTATTTCAAAAAGAACCATGACCAAAAAATGCAAAAGTAAAAGATGTGAAGTAGAGATGTACAGGTGTGAATGTAAGAATGAATGTGAAGATGTACAGGTGAGAAAGGCTGTTTTATTGTAATTATCTGTGTTTCAGGTGAATCGTGCCATTGATTTGTGCTCTGAGATGCACGATATCCGAGAGTCCATCTACGAGAACAAACAGAAGCTGGAGGGCATCGGAGAAGACTATCAGACACAGGTGAGAACTAGCTCAAAGTGAATCAGATTTATGCACAAACTGTACTATCATGCAAAACATCAGTGAATAAAGCAGCGTTTCCAATCTGAGACAAACAAGAGAAGAAAATTATCAGCTCCTGCTGAACGTGCTTAGATGTCACTGAGAGGAGTGTAGTTTGCTGCACTGTTGGGATTAGGGCTGCATCTAATGATTATTTTAATAATCGATTAATCTGTTGATTTATTTATTATTATTTTCTTTTATTAATCCATGAATCAGATAAAAAAAATGCAATAATTTCCAACCGTTTATTCAAAAAAGCTCATTCCCGAGGTATTATAATAATAATAGTTATATTAATAATAATAATAGTAATAAATAATAATAACAACAACAATAATAATACAACATAATAATATTAATAATAATCGATAATACATAATAATAATAATAATAATAATAATAATAATAATAATAATAATATTATAATGATAATAATAATAGTAATAATAATAAATAATAATAACAATAATAATACAACATAATAATATAGAAAATAATAATAATAGATAATACATAATAACAAAAATAATATATTAATAATAATACAAAATTATATTAATAATAATAATAATAATAACAACAATAATAAATTATTGTAATAATAATAATATTAATAATAATAAATAATAATAATAATAATAATAATAATCATAATAAATATTAATAAAAACAACAATAATAATTATTATTACACATAACAATAATAATAATAATAATAATAATAATAATAATTATTATTATTATTATTGTAATGATAATAATGATAATAATGATGAACATAATAATATTAATAATAATAATACATAATAATAATAATAATAATAGATAATAATGGTAATAATAATAAATAGTAACAATAATAATAATTATTATTATTATTATAATACATGATAATAATTAAAATAATAATAATTATAATGATAATAATAATGAATAATAATAATACATTAATAACAATTATTATCATAATAAATTATAAGTAATAATATAATAATAATAATAATGATAAAACATAATAATAATAATAATAATAATATAATTAAAAACTAAGTAGTTTTGTCTTGTTTTCAGTCCAAATATCAAAATATTTTTAAATAAAAAAACTTGCTAAACACATGGAACAGCATAAAAAAATATGTTTTGTTTTCTGGGAAAAAATTGGTGATTATTTGCTCAAACAGTTTTACCAGTTCACAGAAACGTGTAAGTGATCGTGATCTACAACGTGAGATAATTGTTGCCATGTTTACTTGCGGCCGCACGTTTGCCTCATTCATAAAAGCAGAAGATGCAGGATTACGCACGTAAATTCACCAGTTATTCCCCAAATACATGCAAGTAAGGCTGGTGAACTTAGAGAAGAGTAGATTCAACTTTATAGTTACTTTCACTGTGTGTAATGTGTGTCTGATATGAGTAAAACACATCTGCAAATCATATTTGAATGGATTGTTAGACTTCCTTGTGTGTTTTACAAACTCTAAATATTTTGTTTCACTAGTACGTGTGTGTATTTACATTAGGCGGTTAAAAAGCTGCATAATTGTTATAATATGACACGTCTTTCTCAGCGGGGTTAGCCCTTTTCAGACCGTCCCTTACTGAGAGCTCTGCTCTGCTCATCACATTAAAAATGGAACAAAAGTAGGACCCTGCTGTTGAGCTCTCCTCCTCCTCATCTCTGTCTATGAGGCGATGAACTCTGTATCAGTATCAGTTTGGAGAGAGACCGTGTTCACTCTGCTCCTCACTGAACTAAAGTGTTTTTTAATAATCAAACGTCCAAATGTCACGCGACACAACAAATCGATTATGAAATTCTTTGCCAGTGCTTTTAGTAATCGATTTAATTGATTCGTTGTTGCAGCCCTAGTTGGGATTGTCCACTGTGTTGTTTGTTCTCCTCTAATAAATGAGCTGCGCCTCAGAAGACCAAGACGAAACGCTATGAACACAGTAAATGTGGTGGCTTCTGGAGGCGTGAGATGGGAGCGCAGACAGATGCTCAAGGAGGGAATAATAATAACAGAGTAATAATACTGAAGCACTGTGATGATGGACTGACGGAGGACTGAGGCCTTTTACAATCAGCACAACAACATCTCACATCTGCAACAATGTGCATAAATATTTAGCATTTTTACTTATTTTTTATTTTAATCTCATAAAATACTCCACAATTAAACTGTATTTGTGTATTTAATTAAATCTTGGTGACCAGAAAAGACCTCTTTCAAAATCATTTAAGATGCAAATGTGTGTGTGTGTGTGTGTGTGTGTGTGTGTGTGTGTTGTGTGTTTTCAGGGAAGCAGCACTAAAGATTACTTCCTCCATGGAGCTCTACAGAGTCTGGAGAGATATTTCTACCTGATCGTCTTCAATGCTTACCTGCATGAGCAGGTAGAGTGTGTTTCCAGTGGATTCAGATATCAATATTCACCTGTCAGCTGGTGTTTCTCATGTCATTAATCTCTGTTGTAGTATCCGCTGGCGTTTGCGTGTAACTTCAGCCAATGGTTGTGCTCTAATGCCTGGATCTACCGCCTACTTTCCTGCATGAACCAATCAGAGCTCAGAGCACCAGCTGACCTCGTCACTAAAGGAGCTCGAGTTCTGGTGAGTAACTGCAATTCATTCATCTTGGATTTCATTTGATTTATTTATTAGTTTATTCTATTCATTCAATTATTCTCCTTCTTGCCTATTCCCTTTATTAATCTGGGGTCGCCACAGTGGAATGAACCGCCAACTTATCAAGTAAATTTTTTACGCTGCAGATGCTCTTCCAGCTGCAACAAAACGCTGGGAAACACCCATACACTCAACATTTTTAATTAAATTATAATTTAAAAATATATTTATTTATTTACTTTTTAATATTTTTTATTAATTTTATTTAAATTAAATTAAATAATTTATTATTTAGTAACTTATTTTATTTTATTTAATTTTTTATTTCTTTTATTTAATTTTTAAATGTATTTATTTTTTGATATTTTATACTAGCAATAATAATATTAATAACAACAAAAATAAATCATCATTATTATTATTATTATTATTATTATTATTATTAATACTATTCAAGTGAATTTTTGAATTGAGTTATTTGTATTACTGTTATTAAATTATTGTTGTTATTGTTATTATTATTGTTAATAAAATCAATATCTTTAAATTGCCGTAATGGCTACAAACCAAGTATATAATTTGTTTATATATTTCAGCAAAAGAGAAACTGAATGTTGATAATAAGTTTGCGTATAAGTGCTAATTATTAATTTAATAATAATAAAATATTTAGTAAATGAAAAAGCTAAATATTGATAATAATGTTGAATTATTAGTACTTTGCCGTTAAATTCTTAATTCTGTTTGTTGCGGGATGGCTGCTTCTCACTCAGGGCTGTTTATGCTAATGAGGGAGTCACTAGTAGGTGGGGCTTTCCCCCTCTGATGATACGTACAAAGGGAGAGTGTCAATCAAAGTGTTTCATTCATCAAGTCTGATTATAACAATAACTGTTAATTCATGTTGACCTTTAGAGGCTGGATATATTCACACACTGCTGACACACAACTGGGTTTAAACCACTTATAAAAGTGATTAGTCCTCCTAATAGGCCAGAATTCAAGTTATGAATATCAAAATATACATGTTTTGATTTGCCTTCATCTGATCTGACTGATTCATTTTAAACCATATCTGATCAGCATGGAAAATCTGCTGTAAATGCTGCTGTCTTCATAGTGTTCTGAGATTCTCTGTTGACATTAATGGGGGTTTGAGAACTTTCTTTGCTTAGCGACGGTCTCTAAGGAAAGTGTGACATCATCAGATGTTTCTCTGCAGTGGCCTTGGACAGATTCTGCAGCGCTGAATTGAGGAAATCAAACGTCTTACGTGGCATTTTTTTCCAAAACAGACCTTCAGACACACAAAAACAGCCGTACTATAGTGGAGTGCTGTTTTCTGTCCGTTGTTATACTTGTGTGATGTTATTTTGATGCCAGATTTAGTTAGAATAGTTTTAAAGTTAAGGTTTAAGCCATTAAATACTGTGACTGTATTTCTTTATTTCTTTATATACAGTATTTATTTATTTTGAACAACATTTGTTTTTTATTTTAAAGACTGTCAAAACATTGTCAAACATGTTTACATACAACGTCTCCAAATAAATAAAAATACACCGAACCACCGGAACGAATCATCAACTATTCCAGCACATGTTATACGCAGCGGATGACCTTCCGGCTACAACCCATCACTGGGAAACAACCACACACTCCCATTTTCACACATACACCACAATTTAGCTTACCCAGTTCATCTATACTGTAGCACAGGGGTCACCAACCTTTTGGAAACTGAGAGCTACTTCTTGGGTACCGATTAGTGTGAAGGGCTACAAGTTATTAAATAACACATTTTCTTAAATTACTTTTAATTATATGTTATTATTAATCTATTATTATTATTAATCTATGTGAAGACACTGACCATGTTAATGATTTCTCACTGTAGTTTTCAACAATGACTTAAGTTAGATAAATATCAATATGCAACACTTCAATTTTCTGAAATAGTTTTTAAAGTTTTTTTTAATATATAACAAAGTAATTTTCAAATTTACACCAATGCAAGTGTGATTTAAAAAGAATACCTATAAAAATATTAGATGCAGCTTACTCATATGTGGTGCTATGGTGAGCTATTTTTAGAACAGGCCCATGTTGGTGACCCCTGCTGTAGCGCATGTGTTTGGACTGTGGGGGAAACTGGAGCACCCGTAGGAAACCCACGCCAACACGGAGAGAACATGCAAACTCCACACAGAAACACTAACTGACTCAGCTGACATTCAAACCAGTGACCTTCTTGCTGTGAGGTAACAGCGCTACCCACTGCACCATCGTGCCGCCCCTATACAATAATACAAAATGATGATGATCATAATAATACATAAACTCAAAAAAACTCTATACTCTATCAAAGAAAAACAAAACATTAATATATATATATAAATATGTAAGTAAACAAATATAATAATATTAAACAATACAGCAATAACTTACTTATCTGTAGACTTTGTTCATAATTTCAATAATTTCGTTTGTTTATTTATTTGTTTATTTAAAATAGGGACGGAATTTGTTAAAACTAATTTAAATAATTAATTAAATACATTAAATAAATATTTTATAAAAATATGAATAAATAAAATAAGTATTTTTTGAACCATCAATTCTGTCACTGTTTTAAATAAAACAAATATTTATTTATGTACAGTTTTTATTCATTTATTTTGAACAATTTTCTATTTCATAGCATGTTTACTGACTAATGTTGACTTTATTTTGCTAAATAAAAATACAATAATACAAAATTGCACTAATAATACATGAGTAAACTCAGTAACTTAATAGACTTAAAAGTATTATATATAAACACAAGTAAACTAACATAATAATATTCAATAATAGTGTTACAATAGCACTGCATGCTACATTTGGTTAAAGTAATTTTTAAAAGTAAAAAAGAAATAGATTTTTAAAACCATTAAATTCAGTCACTATTCTGAATAAATAAACACAGAAATAAATAAATGTATTTAAAATTAGTGTATACATATGACTGTATTATAGGCGATGTAGTGGCGCAGTAGGTAGTGCTGTCGCCTCACAGCAAGAAGGTCGCTGGTTCGAGCTTCGGCTCAGTTGGTGTGTCTGTGAAGAGTTTGCATGTTCTCCCTGCATTCGCGTGGGTTTCCTCCGGGTGCTCCGGTTTCCCCCACAGTTCATATACATGTGGTACAGGTGAATTGGGTAGGCTAAATTGTCCATAATGTATGAGTGTGTGTGTAAATTAGTGTGTGTGGATGTTTCCCAGAGATGGGTTGCAGCTGGAAGGTAATCCGCTGCGTAAAAACGTGCTGCATAAGTTGGCGGTTCATTCCACTGTGGTGACCCCGGATTAATAAAGGGACTAAGCCGATAAGAAAATGAATGAATGAATGTATTATTTGCATTATATTTTATGTATGTAAATAATGTATATAAATATTTTTTATTGTTTTAAAACAGGAATGGAGTTTAATGCTTTTAATTTACAAATACGCAAAACAAATCAAATTATTCGTTCAATTATTGCTTATTTACTATTTTATTTTTACAAAACAATTGGCTGGTTTTAATGTCAGAAAATTCTGTCTTCCACCTCAGTTATCAAGATTGAAATGTTCAAATTGTTTTGGTTTTAGAATTCAAAACAGACCTTCAAGCACACAAAATACACTGAAAAAATGCAGGGTTCCACACAATTCATTAATGTTGTCCCAACACAAATCGATTGTAACACTTTTAACAAATATATGTTGATTGAACATAAAATAAATAAGTTGTCCTAACGAAACCTCAAGAATTGTGTAGTTTCAGCTCATTTTAAATTAGTTTTTTGAACAAGTAAAAAATCTATATTTCTTTGAGTGTAGACTAATTGTAATACACCTCTTCTTTTTCATTTAATTTATTTAGATGTTGTTGTATTTAATGGCACATTTAGAAACTATATTTAATTAAAGATTAAATATTTATTCATTTAGCTACCTTTACAGACTGTAAAAGAGTACGCATTTTAAAAAGATATAACATGACATGACATTTCTCTGCAAGCAAGTTAGCGGAGATGATGGATTATTTCTGAAAGCGTGTCCTTTATTTCTAGGTCGCAGATGAATATTTGGCTCCTGATGTTTTGAGCACCATTAAGGAGATGAAAGTGGCCAATTTCAGACGAGTGCCCAAAATGTCAATATACGGGATGGCACAGCCCACATCAGAGGTGCTGCTTCACTAATCGTCTCTGACGAGTTTTGATTTTATTCTATATCTTTATTTTATTCTATGTTATTTTACTTTGTTGCTTTAATTTTGTGTTTCATTTATTCTATTTTTATAGATTATTTTCTGTATTTTATTTTAATGCAACTTTTATTTATTTATTTATTTATTTATTTATTGACATTTAAATTGATTTTATTTTTGTGCATTTTAAATGCATTAAAAGTTTTAATATTTAATTTAATTTATTCTATTTTACTTTTGTGTATTATATATATATATTGAGGTTTAATTTACTTAAGTTTAATATTAAAATTTAAGTAAAATATTAAACTAAACTTTATTAAATCTTGAAACTAATTATAACAGCCTTTTTAATGTCATTGTTCTACCTATTTTATTTATTTATAAGTTTATCTGTGTGTATTTTATGTAAAATTGGTTTTAACATTTAGTTTATTTATAGTGTAGAAAAATGCACAAATTAAAATGTATAAAATCTAATTATATATTATATTTATTATAATAAATGTATTCTTTTATCTGTACTTTATTTTGCTGCTTATTTTTAATAATGTTTTATTTTATTTTATTTTTTTGCATATGTTATTTTATTTTTTGCATCATTATTTCTTGTGTGTGTTTGTGTGTGTGTCTGTTTGTGTGTCTGTGTGTGTCTGTTTGTGTGTGTGTATTGTCCACCAGGCGGCGTCAGTGGTTCTGGCGTATCTGTGTGATGAGAAGCGCAAACACTCGTCTGTGCTGTGGGTGAATCTGCAGGACGAGCTGCTGCTGGAGGCCAATAATCAGATCTTCAGTCCCCGAGAGCCCACGCGTGTGGAGCAGTGCATACGTGTGTGTTCAGCACAGCCAGAGGACATCCAGGTCACACACACACAAACACACACACATTGCTGATTGTATTTACTCTCACTTACTCTCTATATACATAGTATGCTTCATAACATAACAGTAATTTTAATTGTGTGTGTGTTTGTGTGTGTGTGCATACATGTGTGTGTGTGTAGAGTCTGGAAGCGTCTCTGAAAGCGCAGCTGTTAGCCAGTCAGCAGTGGCTGGAAGTGACTCTGGAGCAGGAGAAACAGATGAAGATGATCAAGAGCTGCTCCACCGTGCAGGAGATCTTCAACCAGCTCAAGAGCTCCCACCATGCACTGCAATACAGGCGCATCCCCTTCCCAGAATGCTCTGCTCCATCTGAAGAGGTGCAGCACACTGTAAACACACACACACACACACACATAATCGTCATTTAGATGCTGTGATTGGCTGTATGATATGGAGCTGTAATGCGCTCAACCTGCCGGAACTACTTTATCTGTGTGATTATCTGACAATAACAAAACACTTTAGAGTGATCATCAGCCAATCAGAATGAAGTATTCAGCTTCATCTGTCTGCTTTATTTGTCTCATTTGTAATGTTGTGTGTGTGTGTGTGTGTGTGTGTGTGTGTGTGTTTGTGTGTGTTTGTGTGTGTGTGTGTGTGTGTGTGTGTGTGTGTGTGTGTGTGTGTGTGTGTGTGTGTGTGTGTGTGTGTGTGTGTGTGTTCAGGGTTTTGATCAGCTGCTGGATGTGATGAAAGCGACTCTGGCTGAAGATTCTCTCTCTGCTTTCGTCTTTAACTGCTCCAATGGTAAAGCTCGGACCACCACAGCTATGGTGATCGCAACGCTCACACTCTGGCACTTCAACGTACGTCTGCTACACACACTCACAAAATACATATCAACATCGTGAAGATTTTACTATTTGTAGTTTAAAAAAAAAATTTTTTTTTACAACTTTTTTTTTTAATTTTTAAAGTTTTTTACGTTTTTTTTTATTTCATTTTGTACATTTTAAGTAATTTTTTTCATTAATTTTATATTTTTTATAATTATTTTTCATTTATTTTTATATTTATTTTTTCATTTATTTAACTATTTTTATTTATTTATTTTATAATTAGTTTTTATATCTCATATTAATTTTCATTTATTTTACAATTCATTTTAATTGATTATTGACTTAAATTTATTTGTGTTTAATTTTTACTTTAAATATTTTTATTTTATTTTATATGACTGTTCATTATTTATATCAATATATTTTTATTTTGTGTTTTTATTTTATTTTATATCTTTTTTTATTTGTTTTATAATTATTTTATAAGTATAAAGTTTTTGTTTATTTTTCATAAATTTTATATTAAATATTTTTGTCACTTATTTTGCTATTTATTTCATTTAATTATTTTATTTGATTTATTTGCATTTAAATTATTTTTAAATTTTTATTTTTTCATCAATTTTATAATTTTAAATATTTACTTTTCTATTTATTTTCTATTTGTATTTTTTTCATTTATTTAAATTTTTATTTATTTAGTTATTTATTTTATAAATACTTTATAATTATATATTTTTTTTATTTATTAAATTTATTTATTTTATAATTATTTTTATTTATTTTTAATTTATTTTAATTTATTTTTCCATTTATTTTACAATTCATTTTAATTTATTTTTGAATTTTTTTGTTTAATTTTTACTTGTTTTTAAATTTATTTTGTATGACTGTTTATTAATTATATTAATATATTTAAAATTTTTATTTTTTACAGTTGTTTATATTCATTTTTATTTATTTATTTTTAATTTATTTATATTTTGTTTTTTATTTATTTTACAATTGATTTAATTTTATAACTTTTCATTTTATTTAATTATTTAATTTAAGTTATTTGTTTTTAATCATTTTTACTTTTAATGTATTTTTTAAAGTCTCTTGTATACATTTTTATCAAGCTATTTTTCATTTATTTTGTATTTATATAAAATGTTTAATGTTATTTTATTTTATTATCTATTTAACCTTGGAAATCAACCAGTTTTTCAGATTTTGAAGAAGAAAAACATTTTATTTTAATTTTTTGTTTTTCACATGCATTCAGGTAAGGTTTACAGAT
>NC_141032.1:50845000-50847500 GCF_052040795.2 Danio rerio | reverse complement strand
ATGGATTAATGGATGGATGGAAAGACAGACAGACAGAAGGATGGATGGAAAGACAGACAGACGGATGGATGGATGGAAAGACAGACATATGGATGGATGGATGGATGGATAGACAGATGGATGGATGGATAGACAGATGGATGGATGGATAAGTAGACAGACAGATGGATGGATGGATAGACAGATGGATGGATGGATAAGTAGACAGACGGATGGATGGATGGATGGATGGATGGATGGATGGAAAGACAGACGGATGGATGGATGGACGGACGGACGGACGGACGGACGAACGGATGGATGGATAACTGGATTAATGGATGGATGGATAGACAGACAGACAGACAGACGGATGGATTAACGGATGGATGGAAAGACAGACGGACGGATGGATGGATGGATGGATGGATGGATGGATGGATAGACGGATGGATGGATGGATGGATAGACAGGCGGATGGATGGATGGATGGATAAATGGATGGATGGATGGATGGATAGACGGATGGATGGATGGATGGATAGACAGGCGGATGGATGGATGGATGGATGGATGGACAGACAGACAGACGGATGGATGGATTAATGGATGGATGGAAAGACAGACAGACGGAAGGATGGATGGATGGATAGATAAACGGATGGATGGACGGACGGACGGACGGATGGATGGATGGATGGACTGACAGACAGATGGATGAATGGATGGATGGATAGACAGACAGATGGATGGATGGATGGATGGATGGATGGAAAGATAAAGACAGACGGATGGATGGATGGATAGACAGACAGATGGATGGACAGACAGACAGACAGACGGATGGATGGATGGATAAACGGATGGATAGACAGACAGACAGACTGATGGATGGATGGTTGGATGGATAGATGGATGGATGGAAAGACAGATGGATGGATGGATGGATAGACTGATGGATGGATGGATGGATGGATGGATGGATGGATGGATGGATGGACGGACGGATGGATGAACAGACAGACAGACAGACAGACAGACAGACAGACAGACGGATGGATGGACGGACGGACGGACAGATAGATAGATAGATAGATAGATAGATAGATAGATAGATAGATAGATAGATAGATAGATAGATAGATAAACAAGTTCTCTCTCTAGTATGAGCTTTCTCAGATCCGCACCTAAAGATTATATTAAAGTTGACCTTTTCTGACATTTTGACGAGATGTAAAATGCGTCTCTGATGTCTCTAGAGATCCTGTGTGTGTTTGAGTTTGAGCTGAGAACAGCACACACACAGATAATGTTCTCTAGCGCTCTGAAGCTGACCCTTTCAAACTTTGATCCTCAATGTGGTGTTTTGGTGACTGTCGCTTTAAAATCAAATAAGATTGTGCTCTATTTAGAATAGGGCGGAGCTACAAATGCCTCTGCATCCTCATAGTGACAGATGCACAACAGCAGTGTGTGTGTTATTAGTGCTGGTCAGATGTACATGTGTGCTTCAGAGTGAGTGTGTGTTCATGCTTCTGTCAGTCTATGTCTCTGTTTATCTAGAACTCCACATCTATAATCCTCTTAGTCTATGCTGACATTCTCTTCAGCAGCTCAAACACTCTAATGGCTAATGGACAGACGGCTGCTTCTCACTCAGGGCTGCTGTTTATGCTAATGAAGGAGAGATGGGCACTAGTGGGCGGGGCTTTCCCCCTCTGATGACATGTAAAAAAGGGAGAATGTCAATCAAAGTGTTTCATTCAAGTCTGATTATAAACAAATGCAATTAATTCATGTTGACCATTAGAGGCTGGAGGGATTCACACACTGCTGACACAAAACCTCTTATTAAAGTTATTTTTGCATAATAAAGCGACACACTGTTCGGTTGTTTTCAGTGTCAGTCATCATCGCTGCTAGTTGAGCGTGATTTCATGTTGCTTGTAGTTCTCTGCAGCTCTTCTGTCAGCCCTTTTTCAGTGTCGAGATCACATGACAGCTTAATCTCCTCCTGTCAGTCAAACGTCACAGCGTCCCTATGGCGACCGCACCGCTCTCATCAGGACCCGTCAGTGGTTTAGTATGATTACAGCGCAGACTTTCAGACCGCTTTGACGAGTGCCTGAAAAATGAGTGTAATAATAATCATATTGTCAGTGTTTGACATCATTCTGTCTCAGAGTGAGTTACTGCAGCTCTCGCTCATCTGTTACAGGCTGCTGAGATCATTCTCTATTACCATCACATACACATACACACACAGAAAATTATGATTAAAAAAAGGTCTAATGTAAACATTCTTTTTGAGAGATATAGCTAGGAATATTTCTGCATTTATTTTTATCAATTATTTTGTCTTCATTTTTACTTTTTATTATTAAGTGCTGCAGGTCTTTTGTAAATTTGTCATGATTTGATTGTGTGTGTGCGCATGCGTGCAGGTGTGTTATTTAGATGATAATGTTAATACTTTTAAAAGTAATTTATATAATTCACTTTTTTATTTAACTTATTATTA
>NC_141032.1:50835000-50840000 GCF_052040795.2 Danio rerio | reverse complement strand
TAAAATAAATTAAAAATCACAAGTTAAATAAATAAATAAATAAATAAATAAATATTTATATATATATTTATACAACAGTTCTGTCTGGATCTCAAATCTGATTGGCTGATAGCCATGATACATTTAAGTAATATCAGAATACTTACAGCCTCTTTACCCTCTGTGTATTACTCTGCCCACATACAGCCAGCAAAAAGCAAACACTACAGTACAGTTTGACAAATATTACTGCTGTTACACAACAATATATAGTTTTGAGGCTTTTTTAGTTGAGAATGTAGTTGTTTTGATTGCAGCTATGCAGTTTTTTTGCTTGTGTCTATTTTAAAATATTTACAATTTCTGAGAAACAGCTCTTTGGCGACAGTTGACATTTTCTATCCACAAGATGGCGACAGAACCGCATAATAAGCCCTTACGCTTGGAAGATATAACAGTCTGATTTCTAACTACAGCAGATCAAATCAATATTAAACTGGTAAGCAATACCTGCCAACACTTCCGTTTTTCATGGTAGTATCCCGTATTTAAGACCAGTCTCCTGCAACCATACCGTTTTTATTTCTTTCTAAAAACTCCCGTAATTATACCCCCCCCCCCCCTCCCCCTCCCTCTTTGGTACAGTCTGTAAATTAAACACCCCCGGGTTGCCAACTTTGGTACAGTACCCGGTCGAAGCAACAGCCCAAAACCCGCTGCATCCTGTTCTCAACCTCACCCCCGAACATTATTATTATATTATAATAATAATTATAAGTTGATCTCTCACTTTTGTATGTTGTAGTGCTGTATTTATACCGATTTGCTCGCATATCAGGAATGTGTGTTGTGTTGGCAGATTGAAATAAGCCAAGTCTGCATGCATGTGTTTTCCTTATCGCAAACACAACAGCAGTCTGGTAACGTTAGTGGATTCATTGGAATTTCATGGTTAATTATTGTGAAATCCCGATTGCAACAGAGAAATACTGTAGACTGTAACACTGTAAGAAGATATCTCTGTAGATGGTTGGCATTTCATGTCACGTTCAGCCTTATAATCTTAAAATGTGAGCAAAAATCAGCAGTTTTGTCATCACTTTAGACAGAGTCATTTAAACACTAGCTTTAAAGTGACGTTGGTGAATGAGTAACGGCTTCTGCTGTTTTGACGTCAGCTGCAGATGTGAATGAATGGTGGAAGAAAGTAGTTCCTAATTTAAAAAAAAGGGTTTTTAGACTCTCTGTGTTTGATTTTCTTATTTATATACAGGATTGTGCTGTTGAGCTGTTGTATAAATGCAATATCACACGAGTAGCAGTGCGCTATGGCCGTATATCAGCACTGGTGGGACGCTAAGGCACTCAGCCTACGTCCTCGTGCCAACGCACACCTCCCACCAGTGCTAATATACAAACATTTCGCACTGCTACGAGTGTGATATTGCTCATATATATATATATACTAATGATAAATAAAAGTATTGCATGTATTAAGTTATTGAAGACACAAGTGAAGCAGAAGAGTGATGTATGTTTTTACTGATTGTTTTCTCGGAGAAGTCGATGTCAGAAACCCTGCTGATCCTGCAGCTAAATACAGCTCTATTTGTTCAAACCTACATGAGAAATCGTTACCTCTAATAACACCTTTCACACCCGTCACAGTGTGCTGTGTGCTGGTAATTGCCGTCTTTTCGACTTTTTAATGTCTTTTTCGTCTCTGAGCATCAATAAAATTCCTCTCTCCACATCACTAGTGCACAATTACCACATTACAGTCTGCTGCTCGGTCTCATTGTGCTGGTAAAATGCTTATTTATCATTAAAGACTTTTATTATGTTGTGCAAGATCAAGTAAACGCTGTTCTTTTGAACTTCCTGAACATCAAAGAAGTTTAAAAATTGAATGTATCAGTTTCCATTCAAATAAGGAGCTGCTGTGAGTGCTGATGACAATTAGTTTCTTGATTATAAAATCATCCCTCGTGGCCCTGGAGCTGCAGTTGTGTGGGTAAATCTGTAGGAATAGTACAGCATAACAGTGAAAAAAAGAAATTAAAATTAAATTAAATTAAATTAAATTAAATTAATTGTAAAAACATTTACAATTAAATGATAAATTAATTAAATTACACATTGTTTTTAAAAATTCAATAAAATAAAATGTTACTTAAATTAAAAACTAAATCAAAGATTTAATTGCATAGTATAAAATAAATAAAAATGAAAATAATTAATCACATAAAAAATTATTAAATTGGCTAACAAACATAAAACATTAAAATAAAATAAAATTACATTATAGATTTTTCAGTAATTTAATAAATTAAATAAAATATTAAAGAACAATATTAAATATTTAATTACATAACATAAAATAATAAAGTATTAAATTAAAATAAACTAGATTGACAATGTAAGTATATAAAATTCAAATAGAATAAAAAATAAAATAAAATAAAAAATAAAATAACATTGAAAATTGAATATTAAGTTATTACATGAAACATTTCATTTACAAAAAATGTAAGATTATAAAATAAAAAGATTAATTAAATTAAAAACTAAAATATATTTATTATATGTGTATACATGTATAGTTGAAGTCAGAATTATTCGCCCCCCTGTTTATTTGTTCCCCAATTTCTGTTTAATGAAGAGCAGATTTCTTCAACACATCTCTAATCATAATAGTGTTAATAACTCATCTCTAATAACTGATTTATTTTCTCTTTGTCATGATGACAGTAAATAATATTAGACTAGATATTCTTCAAGACACTTCTATACAGCTTAAAGTGACATTTAAAGGCTTCACTAGGTTAATTAGGTGAACTAGGCAGGTTAGGGTAATTAGGCAAGTCATTGTAGAACGATGGTTTGTTCTGGAGACTTTAAAAAAATTGCTTAAAGGGGCGAATAATATTGACCTTAAAATGGTGTTTAAAAAATTATTAACTGCTTTTATTCTAGCCAAAATAAAACAAATAAAGAAAAAATATTATCAGACATACTGTGAACATTTGCTGAATCTGTTCAACATCATTTGGGAAATATTAAAAATAGAAAAAATGTTAAATTTACTAAAATTACTTGATACTATTTAGTTAAATGCAATACAATTACAATAAAAAATATTTAAAAAAACTCAAAATAAAATTAAATACAATAAAAATAAATAAAAACAAGATACAATTACGGTAATTAAATTACATAACATTGAATTTTTATTAAATAATAAATTATGAAATGGAATAAAAATAAATACATTTAAATAAAATAATTAAAATGTGCTGAAGTGAAAAGTATGAGCGAGTGAATGAATGAGCGAATGGACGAATTGATTAGAGAATGACTGAACGGATGAATAAATGTATGAGTGACTGAATAAGTGAAGGAATGAATGTATGAGTGTGAATGAATGATGATGTAATGAGTGAGTGAATGAATGAATCTGAGTATGAATGTGTGAGTGTGTGAATGAATGAATGATGTAATGATGTTTTATTGTCAGCAGCTGAGTTTCAGTGACGTCGCTGGGGAAATGATGTTCAAATGTTTATCACTGCTTCTCCCAGTGAAAGTGCCAGAAACTCTGATACACACACACACACACACACACACACACACACACACACACACACACACTCACTCACTTCACTACTCTCTCTGGAATGGAAGGAATGTGTTTCCCGCCGCATGTTTGTGTGTGTGTTTGTGAGAGAGAAAGAGAGTGTGCCCATGTGTGTGTGTTACAGAGAGAGAGAGAGAGAGAGAGAGAGAGAGAGTGTGTATACAGGTACATGTGTGTATTCATGTTTGTGCATGTATGAGGCTCTGCATGTTCATGCTTATGAAAGAGAAGCTCTTCATGCAGCGTCATCAACACCAGAAACGTGTGTGTGTGTGTGTGTGTTCATATACAGTCCTGTTATTGTGTGCTTGATATTAGGACACACACTTTACAACATTTGTCAGAGCTTGTCAATGTTTTCATCTTTAGAAGTAAATTACATTGTTGTTTCACACAAGCACTGCAGGAACATTCTGCTAAACGTCTGAATCTGTTCAAACACTCTCTAGAGGAAGAAAGTTTTTTATATACATATGTTTCTTTACACTGTTCAAGTATGAACATCTGGCGCGTGTGTGTGCGCGCATGTGAGTGTGTGTATGCATGGGAGAGAGTGTGTGTGGACTATTTTTTACGTGTGTGTGTGTGTGTGTGTGTGTGTGTGTGTGTGTGTGTGTGTGTGTGTGTGTGTGTGTGTGTGTGTGTGTGTGTGTGAGAGAGGCGCCGTCCCCTCAGTATTTATTGGGAGTGCAGGGCACAGCTGGTAGTGATAAAGCAGGAATGAATGAAACTGTAACAGTAACGCTGACTGATCAACTCATTTCAGGCACAGGTTACTGCATTGCATTTGTAGTTTAATTATGCTTCTCTGATTATAATGTCCCTGCATCTAAACCCAACAGTGTCACTTTTACTCTATGAAGACGCTGCTTTTAATGACCTCATTATTTTGTGTTTTGAGTCCTTTGATTGATGTATCAGTAATGTAAACCCAGCACTGTTTTTATTATATTGCTAATTATTTCATTCTGTTGCATATTTTTTTATTGCGCTTTCGCATTTCTAATATTGTTTTGTTGCATTTGAGTTGCATTTTAAATGCAATAACAATAAACAAATTTTATCTTATTGCATTTTATTGAATGTTTGTGTTTTTTTTTATTTTATCTTAATGCATTAGATTTGTTATTGTATTTTATTGTGTTTTTTTATTGCATTTTATTGTGCTTTTTGGAATTAATTTTATTGCATGTTTAATGTATTTTTGTATATTGCATTTTATTTTGTTACATTTTTTTTTTGTATTTTGTTTCATTCCGTTGTATCTTATTGCATTTTATTTTGCTTTCTTGTTGAATTTTTAATAATATATTATAGCATTTAAATTGCCTTTTTTTTCTCATTGCAATAAAATCAAATGCAATGAAGATAAAAATGCATTATT
>NC_141032.1:50802500-50820000 GCF_052040795.2 Danio rerio | reverse complement strand
TATTTTAATGAGAAAATGTTACATACTGTGCTTTTTACTAACTTTTTGACTTGTTTCTAGTCCAAATATCAAATATTTTTTAACTGTTTCAATACTTTGAAAAGTATAAAAAATATTCAAAGATAAAAAGTCATAATTAAAGGACAAACAAGCATAATAATCTTAATGCAGTTCTTTGAAATATGATTATATTTAGTAAAAAAGTAAGAACAAAGCAAAAAAAAGGCATTTTTATTTTTTACAGTGGAGTGATGAATCAAGTGTGTGTGTGTGTGTTGTTTAGGTTGCGGCTCCGGCTGGAGTGTATGAGCTCTTGAATCAGCTGGGCTTCTCCGAGTTTGAGGACCTGAGAGACTCAACTCTGTGTCGTCTCCGTCGCCGCTGGCTACAGCAGAACCGCCATGGCCTGCCGTTCCGAGGAGAACTGATCTGAGAGCAGTTTTCAGACTGGAACACACTGTGAGGGAAACTCATGAATATTCATCAGCTGTCCTCCTCTACTATTGGCTGTGGAGATTTCCCGCCATTAACATGTTTTTAATTGAACAGGACTGTTTTAGCGAGAGTTGGCGTGTAGAGATCATCCACTCGGCTCTTTTTTTAACGTTTGAAGGCTGCGGTAACTCTGATGTTTGTTTTATAAATGAGCATTTTTCATGATGGCGGTCTCCATTAAAAAGCTTTTCTAACAGGAATGTGTATGAGCTGATTTTTTTGGTTGTTTTCAGAAAATGTATACGCAGGAGACAGCCACTAATGAAGAGAAAATAAAACACATGGCTGGTATTCATTCGAAAGAGATGGCTCACTTGAAAACGGAAGTTCTGTCATCAGCTACTCATTTAAAATAAAACAACACAATACTTCTGGGGCCTCATGTACGAAGACTTGCGTGGAAATCTTACTAAAACATTGCGTACGCACAAAGCTGTAAATGTGCGTGCGCAGAAAAAATTTAGATGTATGAAACACTGCGTACGCCGAATCTCACGCATATTCTCTTTGTACATCCAAATGAACGTGAAACTGAGCGCAACATGCACGAGCACAAAACCCCTCCCTGACTCCTCCCCTGCATGAATATGCTAATGACTCTACTTTGGCAAAACCCAACGAAAAAGCAACGGCAAAAGCAAGCAAGAGGAGAAACTTTGAACAGAATGTGAATTGGAGGTGCTGCTTTCAGAGGTAGACCGGAGAAAAACTGTGTTATTTGGAAGTTTGTCCTCCGGAATTAACAACAAAAGAAAAAAATAGAGTGGGAGAGTTTAGCTGATGCGGTCAACACAGTTAAATCTGAACATCGCACTGAGTGCATTAAAAAAAGAAATAGTGAGATGTATAAGTGCTAAATGTTGCTGTACCCTTAACAGTCTGGGTGGCGCAGCTCGTAAGATGCATGTCAACATGTTTTGACATGTTCGAGCATGAACTGGGTTCGAATCCAGCGTCTGATGAACTCTTTCTTCTTTTTTTCCTCGCTACATATCAGATTTTTCCAACTATTTATCACAAGAAAGACAAGTAGGAATCATTATTAAGTTTGTGCATCATGTTTTATTTGCACATTTATTGAATGGAAATGTTTCTGATTCACGTATGCAAATTCATCTTCAGAT
This sequence comes from Danio rerio, assembly GCF_052040795.2. NCBI lineage: Eukaryota > Metazoa > Chordata > Actinopteri > Cypriniformes > Danionidae > Danio > Danio rerio. Next base: position 50,818,381 of record NC_141032.1, on the reverse strand, counting down.
AGTGTCTTTATAGCAATGTGCGTGCAGTAGATCGCTCAGATTACATTGGGAAAACAGGCGACCGCTGCAAATTGTGCTTTAATGTTTAGCTGGTCAAATGTATGGTGTGGAAACCTTATATACCTGCTAGATGAACCCGTCTCATACAGCTGCCATTGCAAGGCTCAGACACTTGTAGAGAGGAATTTAACACAACTGCCTCTAGGAGTCGCCAATGGAAATAAAACAGACACACACAATAAATGTGCGTACGCCAGCCATGAAGCTGCCGTGGAGCTGCGCACATTCCCACGTTCAGTTCATCGTTAGTAACTCCAAACGTGAGCGATTCTGAGCGTGAAACCTGGCGTACGCAGCGTTGATACATGAGGCCCCAGGTGTTTTACGGCATTCATTCATTCATTTTCGTTTCAGCTTAGTCCCTTTATTAATCAGGGGTCGCCACAGCGGAATGAACCGCCAACTTATCCAGCATATTTTTTTTTATGCAGCGGATGCCCTTCCAGCTGCAACCAAGTACTACGAAATATCCAAACACACTCATTTAGGGTTTTTTCAGGACAACTTAATTGTTTTATGTTCAATCTACTTAATTTCAAAACTACCGAGTTAACTTAAATCCTTCATGTTGTCCCAACACAAATCGGTTGTGTGTAAGCCAGCATTTTGCATAAAAATATTATACTTTGAAAAAGTGTTTGAGCCATTAACTTCCATAGTATCTTTTTTTTTCTTACTATGATTGTCAATGGTTACTGGTTTTTTTTTTAGAGTGTACTCACACTATGCATGGTTGTCTCCGTCTCCTCCTCGGTCTGCACTCACTCTGTATTTTACCATCTGAGCCAGAGCACACTTCCGTCATCAATGATGCAGTTTAACAGAAGAGAAACTCTCAGTCTGTACAGTGGCGATTGCTTTATGGTTTTGTATTGTTTTAAGTGGTGTGATATGCAGTGACACAATCAAATCTCCAGCCGAACAGATCCAGCACTCTTGATGCTCATAAATGATCATGAACGTCCAGGTGCTGCAGGTATTAGGAGGTTTGCTGAAGGTGTAGTGAGGGGTTTGCTCCTTTAACAAACTGACCGTTCATGTTCATTGAAATGTACAGTTGAAAGCAGAAGTTTACATACTCTAAAAAAAGGAGCATAACCATTTTTTGATAAATGTCTGATGGTAAATCAGACTAAATGTTTACTATTTTAGGTCTGTTAGGATTACCTAAAGGATTTACATTTGCTTAATGCCAGAATAATGACAGATTTATTTATTTTTTTGATAATTGTTTATTAATTTCTAGACAGTCAATAGTTTACATGCATTTCCTTGGGATGTTTTTAGCTTTGCTTTTAAACTGTATAACTTTGGTCAAATATTTTGGGTCTCCTTCCTCAAGCTAGTTTGCAGGAATTTTGACTCATTCCTCCTGACTGAATTGGTGTAAACGAGTCAGATTTGTAGGCTTGCTCTCACCATCTTTTCTATAGGATTGAGATCAGGGCTTTGTGATGGCCACTGCAAAACATTCACTCTGTTCTCCTTTAAGCACATTTTCACTAATTTGGCAGTATGCTTAGGGTCATGGTCTGTTTGGAAGAGCCATTTGTGGCCAAGTTGTAATGTCCTGGCTGATGTCTTGAGATGTTGCTTCAGTATTTCTCCATAATGTTCTTTCTTCATGATGCCATCTCTGCTGTGAAGTGGACCAGTCCCTCCTGCAGCAAAACAGCCCCACAACATGATGCTGCCGCCCCCATACTGCACAGTTGGGATGGTGTTCTAGGCTTGTGCGCTTTCCTCTTTGTCCTCCAAATGTAACACTGGTCTTTATGGCCAAACAGTTCAATCTTAGCTCCATCAGAGCACAGCACATGTCTCCAAACATGAGTCTTTTCCCAGTGTGATTTAGCTAATTGTAATCTGGCTTTGTTGTTGATTCTGGCTTGTTGATTCTCCATGTTGTCACACAAGGAAGCAGTGTGTTTGAGCTTTTCCTTCAATACTATTCTACAGTTGTGCCTCATATTAACTCAAATGTTGTCAATTAGCCAATCAGAAACCTCCAAAACCTCGACATCATCATCAGAGCTTTTCCAGAGGCAGAATAATCTTATTGTGTGTAAACTTGACTTTCAAGAAGAGTTATAACAATTTCTCAAACAATATCTCTCTCATTATTCTGCTGTTAATCACAACAGAAACACATGAGATCATCATAACTTACCTAAAACTGAAGTTTAGTCACATTAACTTCTGACTTTTATTTGTTAAGGGTTATGTGCCTTTTTATTGACCTTATTCTAAAATGCGGAAGTGCGCCTGTTTTCGCGATTGTCTTAGAACTTCCGATTCAGTCGCCTATAGGAGAAATGACTAGGAATAATAAACGGCTGAAAACGGTCAAACTACTTGCTCTACAAACAAATGTTTGCATGACTATACAGACCAAGTAGAGTAATATAATAAGAAAATATCAAACTGCAACATCAAGCAGCGTAATGAGCAGTTTTTAACGTCAAAAAATGAATGGAAGTGAATGAGACCGGAAGTCTCAAGCCAAAAAGATTCAAATGGCAGCGCCTACTCGTCTGTGGAGAATAAGGTGAATACAGTTTATGTACATTTCTGCTTTCAGCTGTAAGAATGATTAATACATCTATATGAAACAATCCCTTAAAAGTCACATCTCATCTTCAGGCTCAGGCACTTCAAGTGTAGCGCGCCAAAGCTCGACTGAACTGCACTGTGGCACACCTCTTCCAATCAGGTCAGGGTTAGCCAACTGAACCACACCTGGGTCCGATTCAGAGCACTCACACTTGTCAAACGAACTGGGAAGTGGGGGTCTAACACGTCTGGGCACAGTTCCAATAGCCTAGTGTGAGTGCACCCTTACATTCTTCAAAGTTTCTTTTTTCATAACACAGGGCGGCACGGTGTCTCAGTGGTTAGCACTGTGGCCTCACAGCTAGAAAGTTTCTGGTTTAGGTCTCGGCTGGGTCAGTTTCCATGTGGAGTTTGCATGTTCTCTCTGTGTTGGTGTGGGTTTCCTCTGGGTGCTCCGGTTTCCCCCACAGTCCAAACACATGCGCTATAGGGGAATTGATGAGCTAAACTGGCCGTAGTGTGTGTGTGTGTGTGTGTGTGTGAATGATTGTGTATGAGTGTTTCCCAGTACTGGGTTGCAACTGGAAGGGCATCCGCTGTGTAAAATATGCTGGAATAGATGGCGGTTCATTCCACTGTGACGACCCCTGATATATAAGGGACTAAGCCAAAGGAAAATGAATGTTTATAACACTTGAGGGTGATTAAATAGTGAAAATTCTCATTGTTGGGTGAACTATCCCTTTAGGGACAAGAATCATTTGAGAACATGGTAAAAAGAAATTTTATTAAAAGTAATAATCCTGTTTTAAAATATAAATTGACTTTTTTTTTTTTACTTATGTGATGCATATTTTACAGTTTATAAAGAATGTTGGTAAATGAATATAGTTCTTAATAAATGTAGGTTATAAATATGTTAAACTGTGATGCTAAATGATTAAAGGACATTATTTTACCATTTTATTTTCATAAAAGTTATTTTAAATCTTACTGCTGATTAAATCTTGTTTTGTAGACTGGATTTGATGTGCACGTTTCTGTCATCCCAAATTTATATTTGACAATTGCAAGTTTGTTTGTTGGTGTGTTCATCATTTCTGCTCATATGGGTGAAATATTGGGTTAATATCTTCATTAATTCTGCTCGTATGTTTATATTACATTCAGCTTGACAAGATACTGCACTCGTTCCTGCTCGCTGTATTGCATTTATTTGACTCGGTTTGATTTTTGAGCAGTTTTTTCTCTGGGTTAGACGTGGTTGGTGTGTTTCCATCCCCCAGTATCAGCAGTATATGATCACAGACACACACACACACACACACACACAGGAACTGAACACATCTAGATGCAAGTGCAAATCTTTATTCTGACATTCAAAGTTTGATCTTAAAAACTGTGTCAAATGAACATATTCATATAATAATGAGTGCAAATATTGATATGACATGAGTAAAGTACAGTTAGCAGAAGGGTGTGTTTTGTATTAGTATGCGTATGGTATGTTTCCACAAAGGTCTTTACAAATGAGCAGCTATAAGACATTGGGTTTGGTGTGTGTGTGTGTGTGTGTGTGTGTGTGTGTGTGTGTGTGTGTGTGTGTGTGTGTGTGTGTGTGTGTGTGAATATATATTTTTTTTAATATGCAAACTTTGTTTCCATAAGGATCTTTACACACAAGCAGATATAAAAGAAAGTGTGCGTGTGTGTGTGTGTGTGTGTGTGTGTGTGTGTGTGTGTGTGTGTGTATTACCATGCATACTCTGTTTCCATAAGGGTCTTTACACACTGGCAGATATAAGAGATTAATTTTGTTATGTGTGTGTGTGTGTGTGTTATAGGGTCTAGACGAGGCCTGCGGTGCATTATGGGTAGAATTAGACTCTCATTAGAGGAGCTTCAGAGGCTTGTGGTTTTTAATTGTCTGGAAAGTGGAAGAGACTCGCGCTCCTGTGTTGTTTTTTTCTGTGATGTCATCATGTGGTGGAGCTGAAGGCTAAACACCCACACACACACACACACACACACACACGCATGCAGTCAACATGCTGGATCACTGCATTGGTTCATGCATCCTCATCAAGACTTGATGAGGAATAAATAATGACCTGACAGGAGCGGCACCCGGTGTGCTCTTCTGCTGCTGTAGCCCATCCGCCTCAAGGTTGGACGTGTTGTGTGTTCAGAGATGCTCTTCTGCAGAGCTCGGTTGTAACGAGTGCTTATTTGAGTTACTGTTGCCTTTCTATCAGCTGGAACCAGTCTGGCCATTCTCCTCTGACCTCTGGCCTCATCAACAAGGCATTTGCGCCCACAGAACTGCCGCTCACTGGATATTTCCTCTTTGTCAGACGATTCTCTGTAAACCCTAGAGATGGTTGTGTGTGAAAATCCCAGTAGATCAGCAGGTTCTGAAATACTCAGAGCAGCCCGTCTGGCAGCAACAACCATGCCACGTTTAAAGTCTCTTAAATCTCCTTTCTTCCCCATTCTGATGCTCACTCTGAACTGCAGCAGATCCTCTTGACCACGTCTACATGCTGATTGGCTGATTAGACATTAACGAGCTGTTGGACAGGTGTACCTAATAAAGTGGCCGGTGAACATACATTATTTTTTTGTATACATATTTCAAAGTTTTCCAAGTTTTTTTTTCATCAGTCAATAAGCTCCATCTATCAATCAAGACATATTAACAAATGTTATTTTTTCACAACTTCGTAAATAAGCTTATGTAATTAATGTCATTCATATTCATCCTCTTTCCGGGGCCGGGTCGCGAGGGCAGCAGTCTTAGGAGAGAACCCCAGACTTCCCTCTCCCCAGACACTTCCTCCAGATCCTCTGGGGGGATCCGGAGGCGTTCCCTGGCCACCCGAGTGACATAGATCCTCCAGCATGTCCTGGGTCTTCCCCGAGGCCTCCTCCCGGTGGGACATGCCTGGAACACCTCCCTAGGTAGGCGTCCAGGAGGCATCAGAAACAGATGCCCGAGCCACCTCAGCTGACTTCTCTTGATGTGGAAGAGCTGCCGCTGTACTCCCAGTTCCTCCCGGGTGTCAGAGCTCCTCACCCTATCTATAAGAGTGCGCCCTGCCACCCTGTGAAGTAAACTAATTTCGGCCGCTTGTATCCGAGATCTTGTCCTTTCAGTCATGACCCAAAGCTCATGACCATGGGTGAGAGTAGGAATGTAGATTGACCGGTGAGTCCTTTCGTCTCAGCTCCTTCTTCACCACAATGGACCGATACATCAACCGCATTACTGCTGCCGCTGCACCTGTCAGTCTCACTCTCACTCCTGAACAAAACCCCAAGATACTTGAACTCCTCCACCTGGGGTAAGGACTTTCCTCCTACCTGGAGATGGCAAACAACCTTTTTCCAGTGGAGCACCATGGACTCGGACTTGGAGGTGCTGATTCTCATCCCAGCCGCATCACACTCGACAGCAAACTGCCCCAGTGCATGCTGAAGGTCCATGTCTGATGAAGCACTGCAGTGGCACTGTGCATTCTGCAAATGCTATAAATGCTTATAAACAACTTTTTTATTCATCATTGCAGCCGCAGAGTGACTAGAAAAGACTTGTAATAGAAATAAATGCAGCATGAGTTCTTGATCTCCTCTGTTCACCAATCTCAATTCTCTCTTTTTTCCTGTTTTTCTTTTCTGAGATGTGCAGTTATCCCTCTTTTTCCTGCTGAATGTGTGTGTGTGTGTGTGTGTGTGTGTGTGTGTGTGTGTGTGTGTGTGTGTGTGTGTGTGTGTGTGTGTGTGTGTGTGTGTGTGTGTGTGTGTGTGTGTTTTGGAGTGTGTGAGTGTGTGTGTCTGCAGAGGGAAACGGTTCTCTTTGAAAGGCTGATACTCCAGATCTGTGTGCAGGTACGGAAGCTTTTATCACATCCAGAGACTCTTACATTAATGAAAACCAAGCCAGAGCTGCAGATTAAAGCGGCCCGGAGCCAGAAACGGCAGGAGAAAACCCTCTTTCACTTCAAACACTGCAGGAAAGAAGATTACTGACACTTTATCTCACTGCACTGACTTTATATTCCTACAGTTTCAGAAATGTGAACATGTGAAGAAACTGGCTGCTGCTCACTCAGTGTGCTGACTATCTTGTTTTTGCATGAAGGAATTTTTAGACCTTTTTAAGACTTTTTTTTTTCGCACTTACAATTTTGTGTTTATGTTTCATAATTATGACTTTATGCTGTAAATCAGTGATCACCAAACTTGTTCCTGGAGGGCCGATATCCTGCAGATTTTAGCTCCAACCCTAATCAAACACACCTGAACAAGCTGATCAAGGTCTTACTAGGTATACTTGAAACATCCAGGCAGGTGTGTTGAGTTGGAGCTAAACCCTGCCGGGACACCGGCCCTCCAGGACCGAGATTGGTGACCCCTGCTGTAAATGAATAAGTGGAGATTTACACTCACCGGCCACTTTATTAGGTACACCTGTTTTACTGCTCATTAACGCAAATTTCTAATCAGCCAATCACATGGCAGCAGCTCAATGCATTTAGGCATGTAGACATGATCAAGAGGATCTGCTGCAGTTTAAGTGAGCATCAGAATGGGGAAGTTGGGGATTTAAGTGGGGATTTAGGTGACTTTCAACGTGGCATGGTTGTTGCTGCCAGACGGGCTGCTCTGAGTATTTCAGGAACTGCTGATCTACTGGGATTTTCACACACAATCATCTCTAGGGTTTACAGAGAATCGTCTGACAAAGAGGAAATATCCAGTGAGCGGCAGTTCTGTGGGCGCAAATGCCTTGTTGATGAGGCCAGAGGTCAGAGGAGAATGGCCAGACTGGTTCCAGCTGATAGAAAGGCAACAGTAACTCAAATAAGCACTCGCTACAACCGAGCTCTGCAGAAGAGCATCTCTGAACACACAACACGGCCAACCTTAAGGCGGATGGGCTACAGCAGCAGAAGAGCACACCGGGTGCCGCTCCTGTCAGCTAAGAACAGGAAACTGAGGCTACAATTCACACAGGCTCACCAAAACTGGACAATAGAAGATTGGAGAAACGTTGCTGCTCTGATGAGTCTCCATTTCTGCTGACACATTCGGATGCTCTGGTCAGAATTTGGCCTCAACAACATGAAAGCATGGATCATCCTGCCTTGTATCAGCGGTTCAGGCTGGTGGTGGTGGTGTAATGGTGTGGGGGAGATTTTCTTTGGGTCCATTAGTACCAATTGAGCATCAACGCCACAGCCTACCTGAGTATTGCTGCTGACCATGTCCATCCCTTTATGAGCACAGTGTCTCCATCTTCTGATGGCTACTTCCAGCAGGATAACGCAGCATGTCATAAAGCTCAATCATCTCAGACTGGTGTCTTGAACATGACGATGAGTTCACTGTACTCAAATGGCCTCCACAGTCACCAGAGCTCAATCCAATAGAGCAGCTTTGGGATGTGGTGGAACGGGAGATTGGCATCATGGATGTGCAGCCGACAAATCTGCAGCAACTGTGTGATGCTCTCATGACAATATGGAGCAAAATCTCTGAGGAATATTTCCAGCAGCTTGTTGAATCTCTGCCATGAAGGATTAAAGCAGTTCTGAAGGCGAAAGGGGTCCAACCCAGTACTAGTAAGGTGTACCTAATAAAGTGGCCAGTGAGTGTGTACATATACAGCTACTGTTGAAATTAGAACTATTCACCCTCCTGTGAAATTTAGAGATTTTCCAACACATTTCTAATCATAAGAGTTTTAATAACTGATTTATTTTCTTCTCTCCATGATGACAGCACATAATATTAGACTAGATATTCTTCAAGACACTAGTGTTCAGCTTAAAGTGACATGTAAAGGCTTCACTAGGGTAATTAGGGTAAAGTTAGGGTAATTAGGCAAGTCATTGTGTAACAGTGGTTTGTTCTGGAGACAATCCAACACTAATATTGCTGAAGGGGCCAATAATATTGAGCTTAAAATGGCTTATGAACAATTATGAACTGCTTTTATTGTAGCCGAAATAAAACAAATCAGACTTTCTCCATTAGAAATAATATTAGAGGAAATAATGTGAAAAACAGTATTTGGAATAGACTAAATATTGCACAGGAGGGTGAATAATTCTGACATTGCTGTATATCTATAATGTTGTGTTGTGCTGCTGATCTCCAGATTCTGGTTGTCTTCTTCTCTGTAATGTCTTCCAGGAGTTTGTGAATGTACTTGTGCTGCTCTCCAAAGCTCTGCTGTATCAGCTCCATCTGCAGATAAGCGTGGAGGATCTGGCGCCCCCAGCTTTGAAAAGTCTTCCAGATCCTCTGAGATCCCTGAAACCCGAGCCGGAGCTGAAGAATCCGCCAAACAAAGAGCAGCATTGAGGGCTGAGACACAGACCCGGAGACGCAGAATAAACTTCAGCAGCGATAATTAAAGCTCACATTATCAACGTTCATCCACATCAGCAGCACTGCCGGAAATACTGCACAAACACTTCACTCTGGACATCCCCTAACACTTATTAGAGCTATATAAAACAACTCTCCTAAATGATCAGTGTGTAACTACAACGTTTAATTACTTTTCTTTTTTAAAGAGTCTACTCAAAGGTAACTTAATTATAACGTAACTACAATCCCAAATCAGAAACAGTTGAGACAGTATGGAAAACACAAATAAAAAAAGAAAGTAGTGATTTCTACATTTACTTTGACTTGTATATTGCAAACAATACACAACACACATTATTTACCGTGGGTTTTCTGTTTAATAAACATGTATAGCAATTTTGCTTCTTGCAACACATTTAAAAAAAAGTTGTATCGGTAAAGCATTTGTAATGTTGCCGTTCCTGTTCACAACACTTAAAACAGGGGTTCCCAACCTTTTTTTTTGCCTGAGACCCCCTTTCCCCCCGTATTTCCCTGCTGAAAAAGACTGCATATGCTGGTAAGGGATGTTTTAATGCTGGTATGCTGATCTCAATGCTGGTCTTGCTGGTCTCACGGCTGGTCTTGCTGGTTTCAGTTCTGGTCTCAATGCTGGTTTTGCTGGTCTTAGTGCTGCTCCTGACCAATATTGAGACCAGCAAAAGCAGTATTGAGACCAGCAAAACTAGCATTGAAACCAGCAAAACCATCATTAAAACCAGCAAAACTAGCATTGAAACCAGCAAAACCAGCATTGAAACCAGCAATACTAGCATTGAAACCAGCAAAACAAACATTGAAACCAGCAAAACTATCATTGAAACCAGCTAAACCAACATTGAAACCAGCAATACTAGCATTGAAACCAGCAAAACCAAATTTGAAACCAGCAAAACCAGCTTTGAAACCAGCAAAGCCAACAATGAGACCAGCAAAACCAACATTGAGACCAGCAAAACCAACTTTGAAACCAGCAAAACCAACAATGAGACCAGCAAAACCAGCATTGAAACCAGCAAAACCAGCATTGAGACCAGCAAAACAAACACTGAAACCTGCAAAACCAACTTTGAAATCAGCAAAACCAACTTTGAAATCAGCAAAACCAACTTTGAAATCAGCAAAACCAACTTTGAGACCACCAAAACCAACATTGAGACCAGCAAAACCGTCCTTGAGACCAGTAAAACCAACTTTGAAACCAGCAAAACCAACACTGAAACCAGCAAACCAACTTTGAAACCTGCAAAACCAACATTGAGACCAGCAAAACCAACTTTTAAACCAGCAAAACCAGCATTGAAACCAGCAAAACCAGCATTGAAACCAGCAAAACCAACATTGAAACCAGCAAAGCCAACTTTGAAACCAGCAAAACCAGCATTGAAACCAGCAAAACCAACTTTTAAACCAGCAAAACCAGCATTGAAACCAGCAAAACCAACTTTGAAACCAGCAAAACCAGCATTGAAACCAGCAAAACCAACATTGAAACCAGCAAAACCAACATTGAAACCAGCAACACCAACATTGAAACCAGCAAAACCAGCATTGAAACCAGCAAAACCAGCATTGAAACCAGCAATACTAGCATTGAAACCAGCAAAACCAACATTGAGACCAGCAAAACCAGCATTAAAACCAGCATTGAGACCAGCAAAACCAGCATTGAGACCAGCAAGGTCGTAGGTTGCTAGACGACCATTAACTGTTTTCTCAGAGGATGGCAAGCTGAAAAAACATTGCTGTCGCTCTGATACAAGTTCTGTTTCTGGAGAAAAGTACACAGCACTGCAGTGTTTGTGTGTTCTGTGTTTGTCTGGGAAATCTAATCTTACCGAAATGTGAATATTCCACACAAGCTGAAGCTGATCAGTCAATTCTTGTCACTTGACTTGCGGTGCGCTCGCAGCCCGGGGTCAGTGTTGCCAGATTGGGTGGTTTTGAATATATTTTTGAGGGTAAAAAATGACATAGGCGGGTAGTGCCCACCAGCCGCGGTCTTCACTTATAAACCTGTTATGATCCTCCAAAGAGGTGCCATAACCCGTTCTCCACATACAAACGCTTACAAGTTTCTCAGCAGGTTATTATAGACCTTTTTTCTTGGCGGCTGCATGGAGGGCACCATAGCGACCAGCGTCTTCCTGTATAATGGTTAGAGCTTCCGTTTATAATATGTCATTTGCACTCCAAAAATAGGTTTCAATAGCGTTTTATTGGTTTATGGAGTGTTTTTGTGACACAAGTTTGAAAGGTGTGTGTTAAAGCCGTTATAATCTGACAGATGTAGTTCAAGCGCGAGAGACTCGTTCTCGTGTCTGCCGTCAGAAATACAGTTTGTCTGGTTTCCCCGGCCTGTCAGTTAGCTCAGTGGCTCTTCAACACACACACACACACACACACACACACACACACACACATAATTGACACTGACAGAGTTGACGGTAACATAGTTGACAATAACAGAGTTGACGGAATTGACAGTGACATAGTTGACGGTAACAGTTGACGGTAACAGAGTTGATGATAACAAAGTTGCCAATAACAGAATCGACAATAATAGATTTGACAGTGATTGTTATTGTCAATTCTGGCACCGTCAACTGAGTTGACGGTAACAGAATTGACAGTGACTTCGTTGACATTAACATAGTTGACCTTGGCAGAATTGACTGACATAGTTGACGATAACAGAATTGACAATAACAGAGTTGATGGTAACAGAGTTGACAGTGACATAGTTAACGTTAACAGTTGGCGGTAACAGAGTTGACAATAACGGATTTGACTGACAGATTTGAGAGTGACATAGTAGACGGTAACATAGTTGACGATAACAGACTTTACGGTAACATAATTGACAGTGAATTAGTTGACAAAAACATAGTTGACGATGGCAAAATTGACTGACATTGTGGACGGTAACAGAGTTGACGATAACAGAGTTAAGGGTAACAGAATTGACAGTGACAGAGTTGACGTTAACAACGTTGACGGTTACAGAGTTGACAATAACAAAGTTGCCGATAACAGAGTTGACAATAATAGAATTGACAGAGACATAGTTGACGGTCACATAGTTGACGGTCACATAGTTGACGGTAATATAGGTGACGGTAACAGTTGACGGTAACAGTGTACAGTAATACAGGTGACGATAATATAGTTGATGGAAGAGTCTTAAGTTCATATTTTCAAGATAAAACGTCACATACACACACACACAAAGTCAAGTAAATGATATCAAATTCCATTTTAGTTTGAATAATCTTTTACGAGGCTTTTGAAATCAGTATGCATTTTCATTCATTCATTCATTCATTCATTCATTCATTCTCTTGTCGGCTTAGTCCCTTTATTAATCCGGGGTCGCCACAACAGAATGAACCACCAACTTATCCAGCAAGTTTTTACGCAGCGGATGCCTTTCCAGCCGCAACCCATCTCTGGGAAACATCCACACACACATTCACACACTACCGACAATTTAGCCTACCCAATTCACCCCAATTTGGACTGTGGGGGAAACCGGAGCACCCGGAGGAAACCCGGCAGGGAGAACATGCAAACTCCACACAGAAACGCCAACTGAGTCGAGGTTCGAACCAGCGACCTTCTTACTGTGAGGCGACAGCACTACAGATTATTTTATGGAAGGGAAAGTGAACAGCATGAGATGAGAACGGTCAGTAAATGACGACAGAACATTTGTTTTGGGGAAACTGCTCCTTTAATGAATGACTAACATAAAACCAGCTGGGTCGAGGCTTTCTGGGCTGTTTATGCTGGACAAAACAATGGTTCTGCTGAGTTGTGTGACTCAGTTGAGCTGCAGGAAGATGATTCTGGATTCCAGAGTCTTTACAAGAGTGAGTCAGGGCTGAAGCAGACCTCCAGCAGCACCGAGACATCCACAAAGCAGCAACTGGGAAAATGCTTTCATACCAACATAGGGGAAATATGGACTAACCCAATCTTTTGGCTAAAAAATGCATGTCAATTAAATTTATTGAAAAAAATAACTCAATGCTGGGTTATATATGGACTCACTTAAATTTGGGCTAAAATGCATGTCAATTAAGTTTAATTGAAAGAAACTCAATGCTGGGTTAAATATGGACTAACCCAAACTTTGGACTAAAAAGTGCATCTCAATTAAATGTAATTGAAAAAAAAAACTAAATGTTGAGTTAAAAAGTGCCAATTAAATTTCATTGAAAAAACAACTCAATACTGGGTTAAAACGTGCCATTTAAATGTATTGAAAAGAATTTACCCAAGGTTGGGTCAAATATGGACAAACCCACCCTTGGGCTAAAAAGTATAGTTTAAATGTAATTGGTAAAACAATGCAGTGTTGAGTTAAATATGGACAAACCCAACCGTTGGGTAAAAAATGCCATTAAAATTGAATTGAAGAAAAAAGAACATTGGGTTAAATGTGGAATTACCCAGCAGTTGGGTTAAAAAAGTTTAATTTAAATTTAATTGCAAACCAACTCAACACTGGGTCAAATATGGACAAGCACAGCTGTTGGGTTAAAAAATATTGAAATAAAAAATGAATCTAACATTGGGTCAGACATGGTCAAGCACATATGTTGGGTTTAAAAGTATCATTTACATTTCATTTTAAATATAATCCCATCATTCAGTTTGTCTATATTTGACCCAACTTTTGGATAATACAACCCAGCATTTTTATAGAGTGAGCTGATTCCTGTTCACCATTGATGATGGTGACTTGCACACTTCTGGATTGAACTGATCTTTAAAGGTTATGTTTTGGTGTTTTAATAACCATAAGCAGCTCTGATAATATATCAGATTGTGATTGTATGTATATATATATATATATATATATATATATATATATATATATATATATATATATATATATATATATATATATATATATATATATATATATAAACAAATAATATTAACCCTTTAATGCACTACATGGGTCTACAGTGACCCGTCTAAGTTGATTTTTTCTATATCTATTTTATAGCTTGTGCATCAAAGGGTTAAGAATGCACATCGGCATCACTGGAGCATCAGCAAGGTTAGCCAGTAGGGGGAGCTGCACTTCAAAACCTGTTAAATTAGTTTAGAACTACAAGAGGCTTATGTACATATACTTTAACCAAATATATTATATATATATATATTTTTATTATAAGCCTGTTAACAGTACTTTATGTACAATATTCTTTGCTCCCTTGCAAAGACAGACAATCAACAACAGCAAAAGATAAATCTATTGCATATAATATAATATAATATAATATAATATAATATAATATAATATAATATAGGGGTGGCGCAGTGGGTAGCACGATAGCCTCACAGCAGGAAGGTTGCTAGTTTAAGTCCCGGCTGGGTCAGCTGGTGTTTCTGTGTGGAGTTTGCATGTTCTCCCCGTGTTGGCGTGGGTTTCCTCCGGGTGCTTTGGTTTACCCCACAGCCCAAACACATGCGCTATAGGGGACTTATAACTTAGCCGTAGTGTATGAGTGTGAATGAGAGTGTATGGGTGTTTCCCAGTGATAGGTTGCAGCTGGAAGGGCATCCACTGCGTAAAACATGCTGGATAAGTTGGTGGTTCATTCCGCTGTGGCGACCCCTGATGAATGAATAAGGGACTAAACCAAAAAGAAAATGAATAATATAATGTAATGTAAATACGACACATGTATTTCCCCAGACAGTTTAGCTCACTGTGAATGGATCATTTGAATCAGTGAATCATTTACTGCAGACTCGCTCTGAATGAGTCATTTAAATAAATCAATGAGTCGTTCACTGAGTTGTGGATATCAGTCCAATTCAATAATAATTTGTTCAATTGTGAACTGATTAAATTGCTCAAATTCAGCTTTTTCACTAATTAAACACCGAAACAACCTGTTATTAATCTTAATTCACGAAATGTAGTAGAGTAAACGGCACAAGATATTGTTTTGGAACGTAATAAAGTAAAAGTTTCCCAATTTAAATATACTCTGACAATATGTACTTAAGTCTCTAGTTACTGTCCAGCACTGAAAATAAAGACAGAACCTAGTTTGTGCGTGAACTATCCCTTTAAATGCCTTGTTCAAAAGTTTTCACTGTTTCAGAGATTTACTCTGAATCAATCATTTGAGTTAGAGAATCATTTACTGAAGCTCAACCCTGAAACGATCATTTGAATCAGTGAATCTTTTACTCAAAATTCACCATGAATGGATCATTTGAATCAGTGATACTCTGTTTCCCCGGGCTCTGCGCTGGTTGGAAAAATTCCAAAGTGAACCAAAACAAACCATTACAATTGGCTTAAGATCGGTTGGCAAAATTCGAGACATTGCAACCTGCAGAACCTGGGAAAAAAGGATCATTTGAATCAGTGAATCATTTACTGGAGACTCGATCTGAATGGATTATTTGAAGCAGTGAGTGGTTCACTGACAAGAAGTAAAAGTTTCCCAAATATGTTAATCAATGAATCCTTTACTGAAGACCTCTGCGCGAATCATCTGAATCAGTGAATCATTTACGGAAGATCTGTAAGCAAATCATTGGAATCAATTAATTATTTACTGAAGACCTCTGAGTGAATCATGTGAATCAATGAATCATTTATGTAAGCTCTGTAAGCAAATCATTGGAATCAGTGAATTATTTACTGAAGACCTCTGAGCGAATCATTTGAATCATTTACTAAAGATCTCTGAGCAAATCATCTGAATTAATGAATCATTTACTGAAGACCTGTGAGCGGATCATCTGAATCAATAAATCATTTACGGAAGATCTCAGGGCAAATTATTTGAATCAATGAATCATTTACTGAAAACCTC
>NC_141032.1:50722500-50797500 GCF_052040795.2 Danio rerio | reverse complement strand
AGCACGCTAGACCACACAGAACCTAAAAGATACACTTTCACATTTGAGTTTATTAAAAAAAAAAATACAAAAAGCGCCTCTTTTTTAGGTGTTTATTATAACACAGATAACATACACAGATATTTTACACACTTTCAATAGTGTTTATGAAAATTCAAAGGGTTTCAAATCTTTGCATTCACACCTCTGCATGTGGATTCGGGAAGCTTTTAAATTTGGGTAGGCAAAATGCAGGCGGAAATACCAAAATAACAGCAGAGTAACAGATTCAGGAATTGTTCACAGTATTTCCTCTAATATTTGTTCTTCTGGAGAAAGTCTTATTTGTTTTATTTCAGCTAGAATAAAAGCAGTTTTTAATTGTTTTAAAGCCATGTTAAGCTCAGTATTATTCACCCCTTCAGCAATATTAATGTTGGATTGTCTCCAGAACAAACCACTGTTATACAATGACTTGCCTAATTACCCTAACTTTACCCTAATTACCCTAGTGAAGCCTTTAAATGTCACTTTAAGCTGAACACTAGTGTCTTGAAGAATATCTAGTCTAATATTATGTGCTGTCATCATGACAGAGAAAAGAAATCAGTTATTAGAGATGAGTTATTAACACTATTGTGATTAGTAATGTGTATATATGTACTTGTTTCCCTCATCATGCCAATAAAGTGAACTGAGAGAGAGTGAGATGTACAGCTGGAGTGTTTCCTCTGTTATTAATCAAACGCTGTTGTATTTCTGTTGTTTAGGGAGTCTCTCGGGTAAGTTGAGTGAGTATGGTCTGATGGTGCCGTCCAGCACAGACGCTCGCGGACGCTTCGTTTCTCATGTGCTGTCGGCGAGCAGCAGCAGGACGCGGGTTCGACGGGACGCCTCCGTCACGCCTCCACAGCAGATCTACTTCAACGTGACGGTGTTTGGGAAGGAGCTGCACTTGCGGCTGAGGGCCAACAGGGGGCTGGTGGGGCCCGGAGCCACGGTCCAGCACCAGGAGGACTTCCAGGAGCAGAGCCGAGAGCGCATACTGGGAGACTGTGTGTTTACTGGAGACGTCACACACATGCGGAGCACAGCCGTGGCCATCAGCAATTGCGACGGACTGGTGAGTGTGTGTGTGTGTGTGTGTGTGTTTACTGGAGATGTCACGTACATGCAGAGTGCAACAGTGGACATTAGTAACTGTGATACACTAGTGAGTGACAGAGACAAGTGTGTGTGTGTGTGTGTGTGTGTGTGTGTGTGTTTGTGACATATTAGGACTCACATGTGTATAATGTGTTTGGCCGGACTTATAGTGAATATTGTATATGCTGAAGGACTTTTAGGGGTCCTATCATACACACAGAACAATAATGGCCCATTTCCACTGACTGGTATAGTCCGGTACGGTACGGGTCACCTTTATCAGGCTTGCGTTTCCACTGACTAAAGTGTACTCTTTTGATGGCCGTGGTGTACGACAGAAAAGTTTCAGTGTCATTCTCGCTGTAGGAAATGTCACAGTAAAGCTGTACAGATCGTTCACACTTCTCACAACACAGATGCTTTATGCACATAAATACTTGTGTATAAATGTTCATTTCAAACCTTTCTATCAACATGATTTAATTATAACTGCAGATCAATGATTAAAAATTGGAATAGCCTACTGTAACGTCTGCAATTATATGAAATAATTAAATAAATTAACATATATGAACACACACAGACAATTACGCCCCATTCACACGGGGCGTCAGCGTCAACGCTTCCCATTCACTTTGAATAGGTGACATCAAGCATTGCTGAACTGCATTGTGGATCCGTCAGCGCCACTTCAGAGGTGTTGCTCACTGCAGAAGTTGGGACTAGCTCAACTTTTCAAGCGCCGACGGAAGCGTCAGCCAATCAGATTGCTGTATGCAAATACACCAGCTAGACAGTGGCCTATTGCTGACTGAATTTCATTGGTTGATGCTGCTATGACGATCGCTTTAGCCTCAACTTCAGACACGCCTTCAGTCAAGCGTTGACGCTGAAGCCCCGTGTGAATGGGGCGTTACAGTCTCTGATATGTTACCAACTACAAAAAAAAAACTGCACACAGCAGACATTTAGGGTGCTTTCACATCTGTAGTTCGCTTTATTTGGTCCGGACCAAGGGCAATAAATGATACATTGTTGCATTTTCTGCCGTCTTTGGGTCGTTTTCACACCACACTGCTGGCTTTGGTCCGAACCAGTTGAAACAAACCAAAATGCAGTCATCTGACAAAATCCACATCTCTCATTGGCCAGATGTTGTTGAACATATTTCCTAAACTGCTTATTGATAGGTCAGAATTCACGTGGGGGAAAATACCAGTGAACTCCCGAAAGTAAACAAAACAAAATGTCATTTTTACTCTGGAGGGACGACTGCGCTGATGGATTGTATGTCTGCTTTAGACAAACTAACATTATACATTTGGAGAAGGAAGCGCGGCTGCGGCTGGAATACAGTGCTTTAAAGGGCCATGAAAGCCCCTCGTTTCAGCAGGGTATTTTCACACCTCTACTTTGGAAAAAGTCAGAAAAGTGGGCGTGTCCAGCTCTGTTTAGGGGGGAGTGTCGGAGGAACTAAAGTGGGATGGTGTGGGAGTGTCTATTAGGGTGTGCGCAAGTTTCAGAGTCAAAACACACACACACACACACAAACACACACACGGGAGAAAGTGACTGTGTTTACATGGACATCTGTAGTCGAATTATTCGCCAAATAATTAAATGGTGGACTTTAACTTCAGTTTGGCTCTTTCATTCAGAGAATTCAGTCATGCCCCTCGCGACAAACGAGATATTTGATTCGAGGAGCTGCTGTAAGCGTGTATTTTTCATGCAATGTTTGATACCGCACGGCGAATGAGAGAAAAAACCCTCCGCATTTCCCGGAAACTTAGATGCACACGGCAGGTAGTGTCAGAAAGTCGCGTGTGTTATTCCGGTCACTGAATGCGGTAAAAATCCTACACGAGGTTAAAGTTTGGTTGTGGGGCTAACATGTCTACACTCGATGCAATAGTTACTTCGATACGAACAAACTGAATAAACAAAGAGCACTGGTCGCTCACTTACCAAATCTTTATTAAGAGGAGACTACAAGCGAATCCGGATCTCAGCGTTTGCAGATGAGAACAGCGAGAACAGTCGAGCGTCGCGTACACTGTTAATCCACACGTGACTCCAGCTGCGCTCTCACAGAGTTTTTTCGAGTTTCTCTTTTTTGCACTTCACTCTTGTGTTTGTCCTTTTCTGAAAGGATTGGGCGTTGGTAACACTTCTATAATCGTGTTCACATTATTATAATCAGCTCAAGAGTTTCCTTATTTCAAATATATACACAATCGCCAGCTCCCTGGAGAAAGTGACACCGCTCGCGCTTTAGATGGGGTTGTAAAACAACAACAGGACACGGCAGATTTTGTTCTTTGTGGCTGTTCGTCAGAGGTGAGAGTAAGCAACAGATGTACAAGTCACAAGCAAGTCTCGAGTCATAACCTTCAAGTCTCAAGCAAGTCAAGTCAATTTTTGTCAGATTCAAGTCAAGTCGAGTCACTGCTTATCTCAAGTCTCAAGTCATTTTCAAGTCATCAAATTTTTGTCGATTTTTGAACTTTTGCTATTTCGTTTACAATTTCTTTTTACATATATAACTTTCAGTTTTGTATGTAATGCATAATATATAACAAACTGTTATTTTGATATTAAACCAGTTATTTCGAGTCATTTACCTCAAGTCTCAAGGCAAGACAATCAAGTCCAAGTCGAGTCTTTTTTTGGGATATTTGTCTCAAGCAAGTCTCAAGTCCTAGATTTTGCGACTTAAGTCTGACTTGAGTCAAGTCATGTGACTCGAGTCCCCGATTTCTGCTGTTCATCAAGAAAATTTTGATTGAGCTCGGGTCGCTTGTTATTATATGTATATATTATTACGGTGTACTGTCTCGGCTGTGTTTTTAAAAATGCCGCTTCCTTTGTTTTCATTCTCCTGCTTCTGCGAGTGACGTTTCTCTGTAAACCAATAGGGTTCAGCTCTGCGTCTAGCTCCGCCTTTTGGTACCCTTTACTCGTGCTAGGCACCCTTTCGAAAGGGTGCCCAAAAAGTGGTGCATTACATATTGCTTTTAGATACCATTTGACAGTGGAAACAACCATAAAAGTGTACCGAACCAAACAGTATTGTACTGTACCACTAAGTGGAATGGGCCATAAGGCTCAAAACGTGTTGGGCCTGATTTGTTGCTAGTTTTAGACCAGCACAACTGTAATTTTCTCGTTTTTGTGGACTCATGTGCTGGTCTGGAAAGGACGTGTTGAAAAGGCGCATTGTTGGTGTGTTGCTATTTTGATGAACTGAAATAGACCGCGCCATTGACCAACTAAAAGCTGCTCTAAAGTCCAGCAGAGCGTGTTTGTTATGCGCCTATGCAGGTCCAAACACTTACACACTGCTGAATACACACAGGATGAACAGCAACACACACATATCTTTACAAATAAAAACAATTAAAGAATTAAAATGATCCAGCCTTCTTCACCTCGGGGGGCTTCTTCAGTTTATTCATGACGATCTGCATCTGTATAATGTGATTATCATTAGCAGTATTATTGATTATATGCAGATTTATATTTGCTTTAATAAACACAAGTGTAAATTTGTCCACCTGTCGGGTTTTGGAAACGTTCTCCCTGCGTTTGCGTGGGTTTCCTCCGGGTGCTCTAGTTTCATCCACAGTCCAAACACATGCCGTACAGGTGAGTTAGGTGGGTTAAATTGTCCGTGGTAGCCGTGGAAGGGCATCCGCTGCTTCAAACATATGCTGTATAAGTTGGCGGTTCATTCCGCTGTGGCCACCCCAGATTAATAAAGGGACTAAGCCGAAAATGAATGAATTTTTAAATAAACATAGCAAAATGTTTGTAACGAGTTACATTTTTCGCTGGAGGAAACAACTGTGATGATGAGGGAAGCGCTTGAGCAAACAGTAAACAACAAATTTAGATCCAAGTTTACAATACATGTGGAATACAGTTAAAGGAAACGTGAATACATATAAACTAGGGAAGTCTAATCAGTATTCAGAGGGTATATGCAATTATTGATCCTTAGAAGTCGTAATACCCTAACAGCTCGTAGAAAAAAGTAGGCATACGGAGTATACGTGCGTATAGTCTCGACTACACCACTGGTCACCTGACGTCACGACCTAAATCTAACCTAACACTGCACTGTTGAGCTCTACAGCTTGCTGGATGTTGGTGTATAAGTGATTTGTTTATCAGATGTTTGCCGAATCATGAGTTGATCAGTAGATTTTAATCTTTTTCTGATAAAGATACTCTTGTCGTGAAAACTAATATATATATAAAAAAAACGTATGTCTACGATAGGAATGATTTAACGGAATTTATCTACAGTTTTAAAGTCTTGTCTTTTCCAAACCACAGTAAATCCTCTCAATCATCCCATGTCTACACTCAAACGTTCATATCTCAGAAATGGACAGTGTTTTGTCTGGTCAGATGCTGGTAAAGTGAGCGATGGTTTGGGACACAGCCCTCATTATAGCTGCGCTCTCAGACTGTGCTGTAAATCTGAGTTTACTGATTATCTGCTGCCCTCCGGACACGTTCAGCTGTCAAATCACTGCCTTTTCCAATCTCTCCAGCGCTTACGTAAGATGCACATGCCCACCAGCACTGACCATACTTTACTTTCCTGCTTGGTCAAACTAATAACGTCTGTCTGTCTGTCCTGTCAAGTCCTTATCCGAGGGTCACCCTATACCGAATATATTTGGATTAAGACTTAAACTATATATTGTTATAGAAATAAAGTTCTGTCCTCATTTTCAGGGGTGGACAGTAGCTTAGCATTGTACTTCACTACTTCACTATTGCACTTAAGTGCATATTATCAGGGTATATTTAGTTTAGGAAGGTTCCTTCACTACATTCTAAAACTACATATTGCTTTTTACTCTACATTTGCTGAGTTCATTTGGTTGAATCTGTTCCTAAATTACTTTGAGCTGTTAGTTTGTGATTTTGACTGACATTTGTTTACTAGTAAGTAACCCTCTGATTCAAATGATTTATTTGGAGTGAGTGTTCTTTAAATGATTCACTGATTCAGAATTCTTTTTTGAGTTGGTATCCTGTAAATGATTCACTGATTCAAATGATGTTTAGAGTCAGTGTCTAGTAACTGATTCACTGATTCAACTGATCTGGTTAGAATCAGTGTCTAGAAAATGATTCACTGATTCAAATTATCTGGTTGGATTAAGTGTCCAGTAGATAATTCACTGATTCAACTGATCTGCTTAGAATCAGTGTTTAGTAAATGATTCACTGATTTAAATGTTCTGTTTAGAGTCAGTGTCTAGTAAATGATTCACTGATTCAACTGATCTGGTTAGAATTAGTGTCTAGGAAATAATTCACTGATTCAAATGATCTGTTTAGAGGGAGTGTTCTGTAAAAGATTCTCTGATTCATCTGATCTGGTTAGAATAAGTGTCCAGTAAATGATTCACTGATTCAAATGATTAATTCAGAGTGAGTGTGCTGTATATGATTTAGTGATTCAAATGATCCGTTTAAAGTGAGTGTTCTGTAAATGATTCACTGATTCAAGTGATCTGGTTAGAATCAGTGGCTAGTAAATGATGCACTGATTCAACTGATCTAGTTAGATTGAGTGTCCTGTAAATGAATCACTGATTCAAATGATCTGTTTAGAGTCAGTGTCCAGTAAATGATTCACTGATTCAAATTATTAATTCAGAGTGAGTAACCTGTAAATGATTCACTGATTCAAATGATTAATTCAGAGTGAGTGTCCTGTAAATGATTCACTGATTCAGGTGATCTGTTTAGACTCAGTGTCTAGTAAATGAATCACTGATTCAAATGATCTGGTTAGACTGAGTGTCCAGTAAATGATTCACTGATTCAAATGATTAATTCAGAGTAAGTGTGCTGTGAATGATTTAGTGATTCAAATGATCCATTTAAAGTGAGTTTCCTGTAAATGATTCACTGATTCAGGTGATCTGTTTAGATTCAGTGTCTAGTAAATGAATCACTGATATAAATGATCTGGTTAGACTGAGTGTCCAGTTCACTGATTCAAATTATTAATTCAGAGTGAATGTCCTGTAAGTGGTTCACTGATTCAAGGGATCTGGTTAGAATCAGTGTCTAGTGAATGATGCACGGATTCAACTGATCTGGTTAGATTGAGTGTCCTGTAAATAAATCACTGATTCAAATAATCAGTTTAGAGTCAGTGTCTCGTAAATGATGCACTGGTTCAGCTGATCTGGTTAGATTGTCCAGTAAATGATTCCCTGATTCAAATGAATCATTTAGAGTGAGTGTCCAGTAAATGAATCACTGATTTAAATGACCAGTTTAAAATCAGTGTCTAGTAAATAATTCACTATTTCAAACAATCCGTTTAGAGTGAGTGTACAGTAAACGATTCACTAATTCAAATAGTCTGTTTGGAGTGAGTGTCATGTAAATGATTCACTGATTCAAAATTATGTTTAGAGTTGGTCTCCTGTAAATGATTCACTAATTCAAATGATTTGTTTAGAGTCAGAGTCCCATAAATGATTCACTGATTCAAATAATTTGTTCACAGTAAATCTCCAGTAATAATAAAAAGGCGATCTTGATACTTCTGCTGGGGGGATGTTATATTAGGATTTCCGTACTTTTACTCAAGTGTACCTATACTGTGTCCAGTACTGCACCCTACACACTGCACACTAGTGAGTGTATGGCGGGATTCATCTATTTTTTCTGTATAATCTGAAAAGCAACTGTAAGTTTTCTGCCTTGGTTTTGCTCTCGTATGGAAAGTCTCTGTCTTGAGGATTAGTTGAGGTCACAGACTCAAACCATTGACTCTGTTGACCCTTTAAACCTGAGTAAGTGCACCCTTGGTAGTGGTCATTCCTCAGTTTCTGAACCAAAACACAGACTAAAAGAATGCAGCTGTGGATTCCTGCCGAGCTCACAGTAATGTGGTGTGTGTGTGTGTGTGTGTGTGTGCAGATGTATGGAGGAGCTTTTTCCACTATGGGTGGCTTGTGTCTG
Organism: Danio rerio; assembly: GCF_052040795.2. NCBI lineage: Eukaryota > Metazoa > Chordata > Actinopteri > Cypriniformes > Danionidae > Danio > Danio rerio. The sequence goes on along the minus strand of NC_141032.1, from coordinate 50,789,370 downwards.
AGTTTATTTTGAGTTGCATTCAGTTAAGGTGAAAATTATTCGCCCTCCTGTGATTAGGGGACAAATTTGTCTTGTCTACCTTGTCTGTTTGCCTGTTCGGTCTCTCACAATAAATGATATCTTGGAGCCAATGGCTACACTGTACACTAGGGCCTTTAAGATCCACAACAGACTTTCTTGGTGGACACATCACTGTTTTGCTCTATCTCTCTCTAATGCTTTAACATTTCCAAACTACATCATGAAAACAGTGATTAAACTGTACTATCAAGTTTTAAATAGCGCTATAGCGGCCCTTTGTGTTTTGATACCAAAACTCAACACAATGACTGATCGTTCCACCAGATCTGCAACAAATGGATGTTTGCCAGTACCGGCTTTTAAAAGCTGTAATGGACAGCAGAGATGGGGGACTCGAGTCACATGACTTGACTCGAGTCAGACTTGAGTCGCAAAATTTAGGACTTGAGACTTGCTTAAGACAAATATCCAAAAAAGACTCGACTTGACTTGGACTTGACTGTCATGACTTGAGACTTGACTTGGACTTGAGTGAAATGACTTTGAAATAACTTGTTTTTGTTAAATACACAACCGTTTGTTATATATTTAGCATTTAACGTTTAAATTATTTTACAATTAAACATTATTTAACAATTAAATTTGATTCAATAAATAATAAAAAAAAGTACCTGTGCACTTTAAGATTGGTTTTGTCATTTTGTCTCGTTTATTAATAGTATAATATTTTAATGGCTTTGAAGTAGCACACACATTCCCCTGAGCAGAAAGCCATCTATTTCTGATATATATACAGTTGAAGTCAGAATTATTAGCCCCCCTGAATTATTAGACTGCTTGTTTATTTTTTCCACAATTTCTGTTTAACGGAGAGAGAAAAATTCAGCACATTTCTAAACATAATATTTTTAATAACTCATCTCTAATAACTGAATTATTTTCTCTTTGTCATGATGACAGTAAATAATATTTTACTAGATATTTTTCAAGACTCTTCTACACAGCTTAAAGTGACATTTAAAGGCTTAACTAGGTTAATTAGGTTAACTAGACAGGTTAGGGTAATTAGGCAAGTCATTGTAAAACAGTGGTTTGTTCTGTAGATTATCGAGAAAAAATATAGCTTAAAGAGGTTAATAATTTTGCCCCTAAAATGGTGTTTAAAAAATGTATAACTGCTTTTATTCTTGGCAAAATAAAACAAATAAGACTTTATTTAGAATAAAAAATATTATCAGACATACTGTGAACATTTCGTGAATCTGTTAATCATCATTTAGAAAATATTTTAAAAAGAAGAAAAAAATTTAAAGGGGGCTAATAATTCTGACTTAAACTATATATATATGTGTATATATATATATATATATATATATATATATATATATATATATATATATATATATATATATACACATATATATATATATATATATATATATATATATATATATACATATATATATATATATATATATATATATATATATATATATATATACACATATACATACATATATATATATATATATATATATATATATATATATATATATATATATATATATATATATACATATACATACATATATATATATACAAAACCAATAAATATATATATTTATATATATAATTAGATTGACTTGAAAGTGACTTGCTAGACCAAGCTACAACTTGACTTGACGTGACTTGAAAAAAGCAGACTTGACTTGACTTGAGTCTGACAAATATGACTTGACTTGCTTGAGACTTGAAGGTTATGACTTGAGACTTGCTTGTGACTTGCACATGCATGACATACTCTCACCTCTGATGGACAGGGATCTTTCTTTTATGTATTCACAAAAGCCTGGAATGAGATGTATCATTGGATAACAGTGGTTTGTTCTGGAGACGATCCAAAACTAATATTGCTGAAGGGGGCGAATAATATTGACCTTAACATGACTTTAAAACTATTAAAAACTGCTTTTATTCTAGCTGAAATAAAACTGTAAATGTTCTTCCATGTGCACGCTGGTGTTGTGGTTGCACAGCCGGACGCACACTCTGAGCTCCAGTGAGTGTGCGTGTGTCAGTGTTGTAGAGGCTCCGCTCTTATTAGTTTAATCAAAGAGTTTTGGGAGGCTTTGCTTTGCTAATGCAACTCAATCCGCCGTCCTCATCGTCAGCATTGGTGATCTGTGCACAGAGCACCTCTGTTCCTCCTGCAGACGCTCAAAAACACAATCAGATCATTCATTACGGCCACATTGATGGATCACTCGCTTAGGTAATCACTGTCAGGACAATAACACACACTGTCTGCTGCACCGCTGTCCTCAACACACACACACACACTCGCACACACTGTTCTGCGCTGTATCAAAGTGTGCATCGCTGGACACGAGTGGATTATACTGTATGTAATGTGGATTATATAATCAGATTACAAAAATCAAGTACTTGGAATTAGAGTACTTTATTATTATTATTTTTATTTTGTAATGTTGTGCAAAGAGTTATTAAAAATTAGTTATTAAAACTTTTCCTCCTGCGTGAAAACTGTCCACACAAAGCGGTCAGCTGGGAAGCACAAAAAGGTACAGCGTCCTACTTCCCTGTAGCATTCATTTTAAAGATGAAACGCAGACATGCATTGCTTCAGCTACATAATTCACTATCTCCAGAAATGCATACAGGGCTACGCTTTCAGAATGAGCCTGTGATGCAACCATCTGTAATGCTGTCTGGACAGAAGCAGAAGTGTTTATTTGTGGAGCTTTAATGGTTTTACAAACTCTTAACTCTATTCTGGCAAACACAACATGACGTGATTTCAGAGACTTATCTTTTCCTTTCTTGCTTTTTTGATTTCTGACTGTATTTTCCTCTTCATGTCTTGTATTTTTCATCTATATCAGGACTGGTTTTCTGTTTGGGGTTGTGCATTACTGCTTGCTGACCCAGATTTAATCATTTTTCAGAAATTTAACAGATCAAGGATTTTTTCACAGTATTTACTATTATATTTGTCTTCTGGAGAAAGATGTATGTCTTTTAGTTTGGAGAAAAGAGAAGAAAATTATAATTGCTGAGGTAAATATTATTAGCCCCTGTAAAAAAAATGTCTAATTTCTTTTAGCTTGGCAGAAATAAATTAAATTAAATTAAATTAAATTAAATTAAATTAAATTAAATTAAATTAAATTAAATTAAATTAAATTAAATTAAATTAAATTAAATTAAATAAAAAAATTAATTAAAAATAATTAAATAAAATAAATAAAGATATTTAAATAAATCAATAAATTAATTAAATAAATAAAATTTATTTAGCCAAACTAAATATAATATATAAAATAATTGTAATTTAATTTAATTTAATTTAGTTTTTGCTTTTTGTTTTTTTGTATTTATTTTGATTTCAGCAAAACTAAAAAAAAAAAAACAAATAAAAAAAACTTACAAATAAATTTAAAAAATATTTAAATTTATTTAATATTTTATTGTATATAATAAGTTTGGTTGAAATAAAATAAAATAAAATAAAATAAAATAAAATTAAATTAAATTAAATTAAATTAATAAAAATATTTAAATAAATTAATACATTAATCAAATAAATAAAATGTATTTATCCAATCTAAATATCATATGTAAAATAAAATATTAATTAAATTTAATTTAATTTAGTTTTTGCTTTGTTTTTTTATTTTTATTTTAGCCAAACTAATAAATAAATATTTATTCATATTGTATTCTATATATTTAGTGTGGCTGAAACAAAATAAAATAAATAATACAAATAAAATAAAATAAAATTATTATTCATTCATTTATTTTCTTATCGGCTTAGTCCCTTTATTTATCAGGGGTCGCCACAGCAGAATGAACCGCCAACTTATTCAGCACATGTTTTACGCAGCGGATGCCCTTCCAGCTGCAACTCATCACTGGGAAACCCACACACACTCTTACACACTCATACACTACAATTTAGCTCATCCAATTCCCATATAGCGCATGTGTTTGGACTGTGGGGGAAACCGGAGCACCCGAAGAAAACCCACACCAACACAGGGAGAACATGCAAACTCCACACAGAAACACCAACGGATCCAGCCGAGGCTTAAACCAGCGACCTTCTTGCTGTGAGTCCACAGTGCTAACCACTGTAAGATACACAAATCATGTAAATGGTGATTTTTAACACGTCTAACGTGATTGGAGTAAGAAGGTCACTGGTTCGAGCCTCAGCTGGGTCAGTTGGTGTTTCTGTGTGGAGTTTGCATGTTCTCCCTGTGTTGGTTTCCTCCGGGTGCTCCGGTTTCCCCACAGTCCAAACACATGCGCTATAGGGGAATTGATCAACTACTTTGAAAAACAAATTCACAAGAGGGCGAATAATCTTGACTTTAACTGTGTGCCAATAGAAAGCAGGAAAACTGAAGTGTGTGTTCAACTAACAACACAGCGACCACAAATAAATGTAGGCCTGTCATTAGCAGTGTTTTCCATGTGTGTTATCTAATTTAAGCATGTATATGAGATGCCTTTGTAGCTCCAGCATGTAAACTAACCCCCTGTGGAGCACAGTAATGAAGTTTCTTTAGCTGTAGGACATACTGCATATGATGAGCATGTGAACAGACAGAGTTTATTGCGGCTCTGGGTTTCTGAAGCGTATCCGAGATGATTATGGATCTGGAACTCTGGCAGACACATGTGTGAGGTTGATCCAAGTCTTTCACACACACATCTCCAGTGTGCTGTATGTTAGTGATGTGTGTCTATTTCAGACCGCAGCATTTATGTAGTGTGTGTGACGACAGTGCTGGAAGATCTGGGGCTGCTAGAAAAAAAATGGGGAAAATATGGTTAAATGCATTTTGAACATATTTATGAATGATGCACACAATTTAGGTTTTATGAAAGATTTGAGTTTAATAAATAAAAGTAACATAAATGATGTGAACTTCTGTTGCTTTATTAGTTGAAAAAGTTGAAACCGTGAGATTGTGAGGTCTGAAAATAAAATTGTATTTGCAAAAATGTAAACCCTCTAGTGGATATGTCATATGAAACGTACAACAAAACATACAGTAAGTAACGTATTTCAGATTTACGAAAATGTCGACAGCACCCTTTAGTGGATTTGTTAAATGAAATGTACAACAAAACGTACAGTAGGTAACGTATTTCAGATTTGTAAAAATTGGAGACAGTACCCTCTAGTGGATTTGTTATATGAAATGTACAACAAAACATACCATAAGTAACTTATATCAGATTTACCAAAATGTTGACAGCGCCCTCTAGTGGATTTATCATCTGAAACGTACAACAAAACACCGTAAGTAATGTATTTCAGATTTACCAAAATGTAGAGAGCGCCCTCTAGTGGATTTATTATCTGAAAGATACAACTAAATGTACTGTAAGTAAAGTATTTCAGATTTGCAAAAATGTAGATGAAACATACCCCAAATTAGGTATCTTAGATTTATAAAATTGTAAACTGTGCGTTTTAGTAAATTTGTCATCTAAAATGTACAATGAAACACATCCCAAGTAACGCATTTCATAATTGCAAAAAATGTAGACAGCACCCTCTAGTGGATTTGTCATATGAAACGTACAACAAAACATACCGTAAGTAACGTATTTCAGATTTACAAAAATGGAGAGTGCGCCCTCTATTGGGTTTATTATCTGAAAGATACAAAAAAATGTACTGTAAGTAACGTATTTCAGATTTGCAAAAATGTAGACAGCGCCCTCTAGTAAATTTGTCATCTAAAATGTACGATGAAACACATCACAAGTAAGGCATTTCATAATTGCAAAAAATTTAGACAGCGCCCTCTAGTGGATTTGTCATATGAAACGTACAACAAAACATACCATAAGTAACGTATTTCAGATTTACCAAAATTTAGACAGCGCCCTCTAGTGGATTTGTCATATGAAACGTACAACAAAACATACCATAAGTAACGTATTTCAGATTTACCAAAATGTAGACAGCGCCCTCTAGTGGATTTATTATCTGAAAGATACAACAAAATGTACTGTAAGTAACGTATTTCAGATTTGCAAAAATGTAGACAGCGCCTCTAGTGGATTTGTCATATGAAATGTACAACAAAACAAACTGTAAGTACCGTATTTCAGTTTTGCAAAAATCTAGATGAAACATACCCCAAATAAAGTATTTTAGATTTATAAAAATTGTAAACAGCACGCTCTAGTAAATTTGTCATCTAAAATGTACAATGAAACACATCCCAAATAACGCATTTCATAATTGCAAAAAATTTAGACAGCGCCCTCTAGTGGATTTGTCATATGAAACGTACAACAAAACATATCGTAAGTAACGTATTTCAGATTTACCAAAATGTCGATAGCGCCTTCTAGTGGATTTATTATCTGAAAGATACAACTAAATGTACTGTAAGTAACGTATTTCAGATTTGCAAAAATGCAGACAGCGCCCTCAAGTGGATTTGTCATATGAAATGTACAACAAAACAATCTGTAAGTAACATATTCCAGATTTGGAAAAAATGTCGACAGCACCCTTTAGTGGATTTGTTATATGAAACGTACAACAAAACACCATAGGTAACTTATATCAGATTTACCAAAATGTCGACAGCGCCCTCTAGTGGATTTATCATCTGAAACGTACAACAAAACACACGGTAAGTAACGTATTTCAGATTTGCAAAAATGTAGACAGCGCCCCCAAGTGGATTTGTCATATGAAATGTTCAACAAAACGAACCGTAAGTACCGTATTTCAGATTTGCAAAAATGTAGATGAAACATACCCCAAATAACGTATCTTAGATTTATAAAATTGTAAACAGCGTGCTCTAGTAAATTTGTCATCTAAAATGTACAATGAAACACATCCCAAGTAAGGCATTTCATAATTGCAAAAAATGTAGACAGCGCCCTCTAGTGGATTTGTCTTGTGAAACATACAGCGAAACGTTCCCAAAGTTTTTTATTTTACATGCACAAAATTGGAAACAGCACCTTCTAGTGGATTTTTCATTTGAAACGTGCAGCAAAACAAACCCTAAATAATGTATTTCACCAGCACAACAATTGTAGACAGCGCCCTCTAGTGAATTTGTCGTCTGAAATGTACAACAAAATGCACCTATTTTATTTTACATGCACAAAATTAAAAACAGCGCTTTCTAGTAAATTTGTCATCTAAAATGTACAATGAAACAAACCCCAAGTAAGGCATTTCACTATTGCAAAAAATGTAGACAGCGCCCTCTAGAGGATTTGTCATCTGAAACGAACAACAAAACAAACTCTTATTAGTGTATTCCATATTTGCATGCAAGAATGTAGGCTGAGGCATGTATTTCCATTGAGAATGTGCTGTAAATTGCCTATGATGAAAGAATTTCAAGTTGCAAGCTCACAATGGTGTTATTTCTGACATCTAGTGAATGAATGACCTCTGCTGCTCCGCCTGACAGTATTGATCGTCTCTTCTCTAACTCAACCTGATTCTCACTGACCGTACAGCATCCAGATATTGACAGAGCGTATCGACGCACACAAACAGACCGCACATTAAAGCTCTTACGCAACACACTGGATGTTATTCTGGAAGTTTGTTCTACTTTATCTGCCCTCATCCAGCATGTTACCGAACACACAGTCGCTGATGGAGCTCCATGTGCTTTTGGAGTTAAGAGATGTCAGCCCAGATTTGTTGTTAACAGAATTCTGGGAATAAAATTAAACTGGGATAGCTAAACAATTTTGAGATGTAAAAATTTTATAATTGCAACATAAACGTTCATAAAAGATGTAAGATGTAAACGCAATTGTGAGATCTAAACTTGTAATTCTGGAAAAAAAGCCAGAATTGTGGAATAAAACTGGGATATCTGGAAAAAACATGCAAATTGCAAAATACAAACTAAAAATAAAATAAAAAAATTGTCAGAATTGCGAAGTTTGAACTCAGAATTTAGAAAAAAGTCAGAATTGAAAAAGGTGAACTCGGTTGAAAAAAAATAATATTGCATAAATAATACAACTCAAAATTCTGAAAAAAAAAGAATTGCAAAATGCAAACTCAAAAATTCTGGAAAACTAATAAGAATTGCATAATGCAAACTCAAAATTCTGGAAAAAAGTCATAATTGCAAAGTTTAGAGTTATTGTTGCAAAATGTGAAACTGGAATTTCAAAAAATATCAGAACTGCAATGCAAAAAATTGGGATACAAATAATCAGAATTGCAAAATACGAACACAAAATATTGAAATAAAGTCAAAACTGCAAAATGGAAACTCAGTATTATGAAAAAAAGTCAATATTGTAAAACACAAACCAAGTTCTGGAAAAAAAAGCTGAATTGCAAAATGCAAAATTAAAATCCTAAAACATGAAGAATTGCAGAATATGAACTCGGCTGAAAAAGTTAATATTGCAGAATGGAAACTCGGAATTCCATATAATGTCAGAATTGCTCAATACAAACTCGAAATTCTGAAAAAAGGGTCAATATTGCAAAATATAAACAAAGAATTCTAAAAAAAATCTGGAATGCAAAATCAGAATTTCAAAAAATATCAGAACTGCAATTTTCAAACTCAAAATTTGGGATACAAATAGTCAGAATTAAAAATTACGAACACAAAATATTGAAATAAAGTCAGAATTGGTAAATTGGAAACTCGGTTGAAAAAATAATATTGCAAAATACAAATTCAAAATTCCGAAAACATAGTCAGAATTGCAAAATACAAACTCAAAATACTGAAAAAAAAAAAAAACAGAATTACAAATTTTGAACTCGTAAGCTGAAGCTGGAAATGTTAATATTGCAGAATGCGAAATCAGAATTTAAAAAAATATCAGAAGTGCAATGTGCAAACTCAAAATTTGGAAACTCAGAAATATTTTCAAACGTCAGAAATACAGTCTAAGAATCCTGAAAAATGGTCAGAATTGCATATTGTGATCTCAAAATTTCAAATCACAAAAAGTCTGAAATTTTAAAGGTCAGAATTGCAAAATACAAACTCAAAATTCAGAAAAAATTTAAGAAATGTAAAATGCAAACTCAGATGAAAACTCAAATTTCTGATTAAGTCAGAATTGCAGAAATTCAAACTCAGATTTCCAAAAAAATATTATTTGCAAAATGTGAGTTCAGAATTTCAAAAAAAGTCAGAACTGTACAATACAAACTCAGCTGAAAATGTCAGAATTGCAAACAAAAACAAAATTGAAACGCATGCTCAAATTTCTGACCAAAAAGTCAGAATTGCAAAAATGCAAAGACAAAATTCTGAAAACAAATGTGAGCTCAGAATTCTGATAAAAGTCAGTGTTGTTAAATTCAAACTCTAAATTCTGATAAAAAAGTCAGAATGGCAAAATACAAACTCAAAATTTAGAAAAAAATAAAGAATTACAAAATAGAAAGTCAGTTGAAAAAGTCAATAATGCAAAGTGCAAACTCATTATACCAAAAAAAAAGTCATTATTGCAAAAAGGCGAACACAAAATACAAATATTCACAAAATACACATTCAAAATTGTGCGGCACGGTGGCTTAATGGTTAGCACTGTGGCCTCGCAGCAAGAAGGTCACTGGTTCGAGTCCCGTCTGGGTCAATTGGCATTTCTGTGTAGAGTTTGCATGTTCTCCTTGTGCTGACGTGGGTTTCCTCCAGGTGCTCCGGTTTCTCCCACAGTCCATGCGCTATAGGGAAATTGATGAACTAAGTAGTTTAATTTTAAATTAATTTCGCGAGGAGCACATGCTCATGATTGACCCAGCTGGCCCACATTAGCTAATCATGATCCTCCAATCAAAGGATCCCAAGTCACTATATATATATCCTTATTTCCTTTCTACAACTATCTTCGTCTGGAAGAAACCCCCCTCCTCCCCTTCCTCCTTTATCCAGAATGGGCGGCACGGTGGCCCAGTGACTAGCACTGTTGCCTCACAGCAAGAATACCAATGGCGTCGGGTCCTCACTGGGCCATCTGGTATTCTTTTTTTCTAATGTCTTAGTCTCAGGAAGGTCATCTTGGCCTCAGCAGCGGGGGAGTTTTGAGATCGACCTGAGCTCTATTTCCCATTGCCCTGTGAAAGAGGGGAGCCCTGTGCCCGAGGATGACTTGAGCTCAGGGCTCTCTCCCGGGACAGCACGCCAAACAAGCTATGTATAAATCATGAGCTAAGTGTGAACTCCCAAAGTTGGTCGCAGTGTGTGTGTGTGTGTGTGTGTGTGTGTGTGTGTGTGTGTGTGTGTGTGTGTGTGAGAGTGTGTGTGGGTGAATGAGTGTGTATGGGTGTTTCCCATTACTGGGTTGCAGCTATAAGAGCATCTGCTGTGTAAAACATATGCCGGATAAGTTGGCGGTTCATTCCTCTGTGGCAACCCCTGATGAATAAGGGACTAAGCTGAAGGAAAATGAATGACTGCATGAATAAAAAAGGCAGAATTGCAAAATGTGACCTCGGCTGAAAAGATTAATATTGTAAAGTGCGAACTCAGAATTTCAAGTAATGTCAGAAACTCAAAAATAAAACAGTCAGAATTGCCAAAAATGAACATCTGAATTGATAAATGCAAACTCAAACTCCTCCATTCTCCTACTCAACACTGCGGACGCTTTTCTGAACGATTTAGCTCCCCTTTATCAGCCCTCATCCAGCCTGTTATCAGACACACCGCCGCTGATGGAGGTCTGTGTGTGCTTCTAAATGCAGAGATTACAGTTCAGCTGTTTTCAGCAAGGGCACAGATAACACACACACACACACACACACACACACACACACACACACACACACACACACACACACACACTGCAGTTTAAAGAAGCAGATCCTCCAGCTTTTATGAATAGCAGGGTGTCCCCTTCCAGCCCATGAGCTCATCTTTACGGCTGTTTCAGTAAAGATAGATCAGCTGCGGCGTGAGTGTGTGTGTGTGTGTGTGTGTGTGTGTGTGTGTGTGTGTGATTGAGAGCCAACATCAACAGCAGCACGTCTCGGCTTGCAGGATCTGCAGACTACAGGCTAAAGATTCATACCGCAATAAATCAAGACGCAGACACTAATGCTGGTGCTGGGGAGAGCTGCTTTCTGAAGTTTTGCTGCCAAATCATCGTTTAAAAAAGCAGATCAATTCAATCCATCTTTATTTCTCCAGCGCTTTTACACTGTAGATTGTGTCTCAGCAGCTGAACACAGAAGGTCTGGTAAAGTGAATCAGTGTCAGTCCAGTGTTCAGAGTTGAAGTGCAGTTCAGTGTGGTTTAATCTTCACTGCTGAAAGTTTTCTGAAGAGCAGATTCATCAATGCGCAGCTCCACAAGGCCCAAACCAAAAAGGCTAATGGCGACAGCAGAGGAACAAACTCCACCAATTGACCAAAGTGAAGGAAAAAACCTGGAGAGAAACCAGGCTCAGTTGGGCTTGACCATTTCTCCTCTGGCCAAACTTCCTGTGCAGAGCTGCAGTCTAGGCGCCGGAAGCTTGCCTGTTGGATATTTTACACTGGATGAGAGATCATCATCTTCAGCTGAACCTCGCAAAAACGGAAATGCTTGTAGTTTCTGCCAACCCGACTCTACACCAGAACTTTTCAATCCAGATAGACGGGGCAACCATTACTGCATCCAAAATGGTGAAAAGCCTTGGAGTAACGATTGATGACCAACTAAACTTCTCTGACCACATCTCTAGAACTGCTCGATCGTGCAGATTCACACTATATAACATCAGAAAGATCCGACCCTTCCTATCTGAACATGCAGCTCAACTCCTTGTTCAAGCTCTTGTTCTCTCCAAACTGGATTACTGCAACTCTCTACTAGCCGGGCTTCCAGCTAACTCTATCAAGCCTCTTCAACTGCTCTAGAACGCAGCAGCATGAGTTGTCTTCAATGAACCTAAACGAGCACATGTCACTCCGCTGCTCATCCGTTTGCACTGGCTGCCAGTTGCTGCTCGCATCAAATTCAAAGTTCTGATGTTTGATACAAAGCGACTTCTGGCTTTGCTCCTTCTTATCTGCTCTCACTTCTGCAGATGTATGTGTCCTCCAGAAACTTGCGTTCTGTGAATGAACGTCGCCTCGTGGTTCCATCCCAAAGAGGGAAGAAATCACTTTCACGAACGCTCACGCTCAATCTGCCCAGTTGGTGGAATGAACTCCCTAACTGCATCAGAACAGCAGAGTCACTCGCTACTTTCAAGAAACGACTAAAAACTCAACTATTTAGTCTCCACTTCACTTCCTAATCTGCAATTGCCTCTTTGATTATCACACTAACTGTACAAAAAAAAAAAAAAAATACTAATACTACTAATACTTCCCTTCTTAGACTTTACAGACCTGAAACTTGCCTACAGCACTTATTCATTGTTGCTCTTATAGTTGTGTAAATTGCTTCCTTGTCCTCATTTGTAAGTCGCTTTGAATAAAAGCGTCTGCTAAAAGACTAAATCTAAATCTAAATCTAAAAGCTGGAGAACATAGGACGCCCATCAGCCCTGTAGCCAGCCTGGTGAAAAGTGGACCTTTTTTCCTCAAAATTACCCAACACTTTCTATTTAATTTTGAGATTTAAGTATTTTTAGTTATAATTTAGTCACATTTTGAGCAATATTTTAATAGTAATAATAATAATAATAATTATGCAGTTTTTTTACAGACGCTAGGACACATTTGTCAATACTTAAGTCACTTTTGCAAAACTCTTCACACAATTCTCCTAACTGACTTTCAGCTTGGCAAAGCAGTTCAAAGCGCACGACAACTGCCAACACACTTTATTCAGCTCTCAAATAAACTCATTCCTCCAGAACACTAGCAAAGGTTGACAGCCCACAATCACACTTTGTCACCCACAAAACAATGAGCTAAAAACACTAACAACATGCAGCATTACACATTGTTTTCTTGTGTAAAACAAGCACACGTCTCTGTTTATAACTGCAATATACAGCTGAAGTCAGAATTATTCGCCCCCCTTTGGATTTTTTTTCTTTTTTTAAATATTTCAAAAATGATTTTGAACAGAGCAAGGAAATTTTCACAGTATGTCTGATAATATTTTTTCTTCTGGAGAAAGTCTTATTTGCTTTTTTTTGGCTAGAGTAAAAGCTGTTTTTAATTTTTTAAACACCATTTTAATGACATTATTATTAGCCCCTTTAAGCTAATTATTTTTCCTATCGTCAGAACAAACCATCGTTATACAATAGCTTGCCTAATAAAGTGTCTTGAAGAATATCTAGTCTAATATTATGTCCTGTCATCATGGCAAAGATAATATAAATCAGTTATTAAAAATGAGATATTAAACTATTATGATTAAAAATGTGTTGAAAAACTCTTCTCTCCCTTAAGGGAAATTATAAACTGGAGGGCTAATAATTTGGGTAGGGGACTATCATGTGTGTGTGTGTGTGTTTGTGTATGTGTTGTAGTGTGTGTGTGTGTGTGTGTGTAGTGTCAGTAGTTTGGGTTTTACAGCTGCTGGCTCTTGATTGACTCTAAATGTGTTCAGCTTTGATGAAATTATGACCTGATCTTCTGATGCTGGGTCGTTTCAGAAGAAGTCACCAAACCTCAACATAACAATCATCGTCGAGTCTCTTCTTCTGCTGTTATAACGGGTCATTTGTTGAGCCGCAGAAGGGTTAAAGAATACATATGACAGCTGTCAGTGGAGCTGTCAGCTGATCTGCAGAGTTATTTGAGTCTCCCACTGAGGTAAACCCGCAGTGAGTGCAGCCCCGGCGGCGCATGTGTGACAGCATATCTGCTCTATATCTGTGCGTCCGACATCTCTGCGGTTTCTGCATTCAGTCGGACCTCCCTGAATTCTGGGAAACACAGACGTGCCGTCACCAGCTCGCTCATATGTTTACATGCTCCGAGATGTCTTGTTTGTGCAATTCAAGACGCAACCTTCATTATTTACCCTCACAGCATATTCTGATTTCATTTAAAGCGGTTGTCTGTAGTGTACTGCACTATACTGCAGTCACTGAGGGTTTTTACTTCACTACTGTGCTTAAACAGCTCCTATTTTACACCTTTTACAACATGTAAGATCAGTCTTTGGTGTATCCGCTTAAGGTTCAACAGATTATCCATCAGGTTGTTGATTATACATTGCTGAATATGCCCATTTTAGGCTCAGAGCAAAGTGTAGCTGTTTTAGTAGCCTGTGCCTTTAAATGCAAATGAGCTGGTTACATAATTTAAGAATATTTTTAAGTGTCTGTTAAGATTTACTGATTCCAACGATCTGTTCAGATTAAGTTTCTAGTTAAAGATTCACTGATTCAGATGATTTGTTAAGGGCGAGTCTCTAGTAAAAGATTTATTGTTTAAAATGATCTGTTTAGAGTAAGTCTATAGTATGTGATTCACTGATTCCAATCATTCATTCAGAGTGACTCTTGATTCATTGATTCAAATGATCTGTTCAAAGTGTATCTGTAGGAAAAGATTCAATGATTTAAATGATTTGTTCAGAGTAAGTTAATGATTCACTGATTCAAATGAGTTGTTCAGAGTGAATCTCTTGTAAATGATTAACTTATTTAAATGTTTCGTTCTTAGTGGGTATACAGTAAATGATTTACTGATTCCAATAGTTCATTCAGAGCAAGTCTCTAGTAAATGTTTCACTGATTCAAATGATCTGTTCTGAGTGAGTCTCTAGCAAATGATTCACTGATTCAATTGATTTGTTCAGGGTGAGTCTCGAGTAAAAGATTCATTGTTTAAAATGATCTGTTCAAAGTGTATCTGTAGGAAAAGATTCGGCCCCACTTTATATTAAGTGGCCTTAACTAATATGTACTTACACAGGTATTAATAGTTTGTTACAATGTTCTTATTGTGTAAATACATGTATTTACTGTGTACTTGTGCTTGATTAAATACATGTATGTAATTACATCTGTAAATAACTTTTGTAATTACATTTGTAAACACACTGTTGAGCATCCCTTATACCTTAACCTACCCTTAAACCTACCCATACCACCAAACCTGTCGATAACCCAACCTCTATTTCAACTCAAAAGCACCACAAGTGTTCTTAAATACATTATCAACACAGTAAGTACATTGTATTTATTTGTTTATGTAAGTACATAGTAGTTAAGGACACTTAATATAAAGTGGGACCAAAGATTCAATGATTTAAATGATTTGTTCAGAGTAAGCTAATGATTCACTGATTCAAATGAGTTGTTCAGAGTGAATCTCTTGTAAATGATTCACTTATTTAAATGTTTCGTTCTTAGTGGGTATACAGTAAATGATTTACTGATTCCAATAGTTCATTCAGAGCAAGTCTCTAGTAAATGTTTCACTGATTCAAATGATCTGTTCTGAGTGAGTCTCTAGCAAATGATTTACTGATTCAATTGATTTGTTCAGGGTGAGTCTCGAGTAAAAGATTCACTGATTTAAATGATTTGTTCAGAGTGAGTTTCTAGTAAAAGATTCATTGTTTCAAATATTCCATTTGGAGTAAGCCTTAAGAAAATGATTTGCTGATTCAAATGGTCTGTTCAGAATGAGTGTCTAGTAAAAGATTCACTGATCCCAATTATTAATTCAGGGTGAGTCTCTAGTGAAAGATTCACAGATTCAAATGATCTGTTCAGAGTGAGTTACTAGTAAACGATTCACTGATTCAAATATTCCATTTAGAGTAAGCCTACAGTAAATGATTTGCTGATTCAAATGATCTGCTCTGAGTGAGTCTCTAGTAAAAGAATCACTGATTCAAATTGTCAGCTTAAAGTGAGTCCCCAGTAAAGGATTCACTGATTCAAATAATCCATTCTTAGTGAGTATCCAGTAAATGATCCATTGATTTCAATTATTCATTTAGAGTGAATCTCCAGTAAAAGATTCACAGATTCAAATAATCTGGTTAGAGTGAGTCTCCAGTAAATGATTCACTGATTCAAATGTTCCATTCAAAGTGAGTCTCCAGTAAATGATTAATTGATTCAAACGATCTGTTTAAAGTGATTCTCCAGTAAATGATTCCCTGCTTGTGCACTCTGAGTGGTTGCTAGGGTGTTGCTGTACAGTTGTTGTCAATAGTTTCAGTATAGAAGAGTCGAGCTTTAAATAGAAAAGCTTTTGAGACTGGTCAGTCATTTTGATGGAGATGCTTATGGTCTAATCTGATTTAATGATCTATGCTAAGCTAAGCTAAGCTAAAAGCTCCCAACAAATTCGGCTGAAATGGATTCCAAAAATGGTCAAACTCAATTATTAAACTGTAGAGGAGCTGAAAATGTGCACATTTCCCCCCAAAATAGTGTAGTGTTCCTTTAGGTGGGCAGTGTTTATTATTGCATGCTAAGAAGAAAAGCCCAGACATGTGATCTGAATGTGCACGCATGATGATGACGTGTGCTCTAATTCAGTTTCTACATGCACGTGTTATGGAAACTGCAGGATGAGCTGCTGTCTGTGTTTCCAGCACTATAGACATGCTGAAGATAGCAGCAGATGAGCTGCCAGGAAAACCCACACTTCACACGCTTCACACGCTTCAGCTGTTTCCATTCCGCAGTAATTATAGAGATAGTGTGATCAAAAGTGAAAACTCTGTCATCTACTGGAATGATATGAGAGCAAGAACAGTCAAAAAGATAAAACCTGTTCAAACTACTTATTCAAAATAAGCTGAAGGACACAATTGTGGAGATTTTGTGGGAAACTGAATTGTTAATGTTCAATCTACTGCAGTTAGTTGCATTAATTTAGTGGATTTGTGTCAGGATGACATGAATGAATTGTGTGGAACTGTGCATTTTGCTTTATTGCACACTCATGATGTTTGCTGTTTGTTCAAAAAGCAAGAAGGTCGCTGGTTTGAGTCCCAGCTGGGTCAGTTGGTGTTTCTGTGTGGAGTTTGCATGTTCTCCCATTGGCGTGGGTTTCATCCGGGTGCTCCGGTTTCCCCCACAGTCCACACACATGTGCTATAGGGGAATTGATGAACTAAACTGACCGTAGTGTATGAGTGTGTGTGTGTGTGAATGAGTATGCATGGATGTTTTCCAGTGATGGGTTGCAGCTGGAAGGGCATCCACTGTATAAAATATATGCTGGAATACTTGGCGGCTCATTCAGCTGTGGCGACCCCTGATCAGTAAAGGGACGAAGACGAAGGAAAATGAATGAAGTAAATTTCTTGATTATTCAATCAAAATATTTAGTTTAAGGACGTAACAACATTTATTCTCATCAGATAAAATATTGCAAATACAAAGTTGAGAGCCAAGCTACATATATTCTTTAAAAATAAAATAATATAAAAATATAAAAATAAAATATTGCAAATTAATGTCTTTATTATTCAGTCAAAATATTTAGTTTGAGGGCAAAATGTAAATGTCTTCTTTATTAAAACATAAAATAATGCAAATAAATGTCTTTATTATTCATTTAAATTATTTAGTTTGAGAGAAAAACTTTATATTTTCCTTAAAAAAATAATGCAAATAAATGTCTTTATTTTTCATTTAAAATATTTAGTTTGAGAGCAAAACTTTATATTTTCCTTAAAAAAAATAATGCAAATAAATGTCTTTATTTTTCATTTAAAATATTTAGTTTGACAGCAAAACTTCTTATATTCCTAAAAAATAAATAATGCAAATAAATGTCTTAATTTTTCATTTACATTATTTAATTTGAGAGCAAAACTTCAAATATTCCTAAAAAGATTGCAAAGAAATGTCTTTAGTATTCATTTTAATTATTTAGTTTGAGTGCAAAACTTCACATTTTCTTAAAAACAAATGCAAATAAATGTCTTTTTTTATTATTTAGTTTGAGAGCAAAACCTAATTTTTTTTTCCTTAAAAAAATAATGCAAATAAATGTCTTTATTTTTCATTAAAATGATTTAATTTGAGAGCAAAACTTCAAATTTTCTTAAAAACAAATGCAAATAAATGTCCTTATTATTCATTTAAAATATTTTGTTTGAGTGCAAAACTTCATATTTTCCTAAAAATATAAATATTGCAAAAAAATTCTTAATTTTTTAAAAATTATTTAGTTTGAGAGCAAAACCTCATATTTTCCTAAACAAATAATGCAAATAAATGTCTAGTTTTCATTTAAATTATTTAATTTGAGAGCAAAACTTCATATTTACTTTAAAAAAAGCAAATACATGTCTTTAGTATTCATTTAAAATATTTAGTTTGAGTGCAAAACTTGATATTTTCTTAAAAAATTAAAGATTTGAAAATAAATTTCTTTATTTTTCAATCAAAATATTTAGTTTGAGAGCGAAATTTAAATATATTCTTAATTTAAAAATGAAAGATTGTGAATATACATTGGTGTTAAATCTATTTTACTTCAAAAATACTGTTATTGATATTAAATGTTATGCATCTAACACAATTTTCTTTTTGCACCTGTGGAATTCGCTCTCAGTTCTGCTGTCAGCTTTTGTTTAATAATGAAGTCAGAAAGTGACTCTATTACAGGAGTTCCCGGCTGTTTATTGTGAGCGTGTGGAGATGATGATGGATGTTTGGTGTGTTCGTCAGCGCTGCTATCTGTGTTAATTTGTATGAATAAGCCTGACATGTTCCCGGCACTCAATAACAGCTGATGCTCCTGAAATAACACATCGGGGGTCACATAATACTGTCATTTCACACTATTATTATTATTATTATTATTATTATTATTATTATTATTGGTGTAATTATTATTATTATTATTATTATTATTATTATTATTATTATTATTATTATTGGTGTAATTATTATTATTATTATTATTATTATTATTATTGGTGTAATTATTATTATTATTATTATTATAATTATTATTATTATTGGTGTTATTATTATTATTATTATTATTATTTATTATTGTTGGTATTATTATTATTAGTAGTAGTATTAATATTATTATTCATATTATTAATATAGCTGTTGTTATAATTTTGCTGGAGTTATTATTAGCAGTAGTACTAGTTTTGTTGTTATTATTATTATTATTAATATTACAATTGTTATTGTTTTAATTTTTGCTATTGTTATTATATTGTTGTTGTTATAATTATTACTATTATTGATGTTACTATTATTATTATTATTATTATTATTATTGTTTTTTTTATTAGTAATGTTATTTTTGCTGTTATTTTTATTATTCTAAATTTTTTTGGTGTTATTATTATTTGTATTATTGTCATTGTTGGTGTTATTATTATTATTAATATTATTCTTAGTGTTATTATTATTATTATTATTAATAATAATAATAATAACAAAATAATATTACTGTTGTTGTTATAAATATTGCTATAGTTATAATTAGTAGTCGTACTAGTTTTGTATTTGTTGATATTATTATTATTATTATTATTATTATTAGCATTATTATTATTATTATTAGCATTATAATTATTAGCATTATTATTATTATTATTATTAATAATAATAATAATAATAATAGTATTGCCATTGTTATTATATTATTTTTGTTGTTGTAATGAGTATTGCTATAATTATTACTATTATTAATAATATTATTACTATTATTGGTGTTATTATATTTATAAGTAGTAGTAGTATTGCTGTTGTTGATATTATATAAATTTATTGCTATTGCCATTATTATTATTATTATTATTAATAATAATAATAATAATAATAATAATAATAATAACAACATCAAAAACAACAACAACAATAATAATAATAATAATAATATCACTGTCGGTGTTATTATTAATATTATTTAATATTATTTTATTATTATTTGGTGTTATAATAATAATAATAATAATAATAATAATAATAATAAATAAATAATAATAATAATAATAATAATAATAATAATTATTATTATTATTATGATTATTATTACTGTTCTTGTTATAATTATTGCTATAGTTATTTTTAGTAGTCGTACTAGTTTTGTTATTATTATTATTATTATTATTATTATTATTATTATCATTGTTGGTGTTATTATTATTAATATTATTTTTAGTATTATTATTACTGTTGTTGTTATAATTAGCCATATAGTTATTATTATTAGTAGTAGTAGTTTTGTTGTTGTTGTTATTATTAATAACATTGCTATTGTTATTGTTGTTGTTATAATTATTTATATTATCATTAATATTATTATCATAATTATTGGTGATTTATTATTAGAAGTGTTGTTGTTGTTGTTGTTGTTATTATTATATATAATTATTTCTATTGTTATTATTAGTAGTAATATTGTTGTTATTATTTTTATCATTATTGTTTTAACACATTAATTTAAAAAAATGTTTTTAATGTTAAATACAATAAACATATAATAAGCAAGTCTGATGATGACCTGGAGAATGCCAATCAAAGTGTTTCTGCAGACTGTTATTATCAAGTCTGATTAAATACAAAATAATTCATGTTTACCAATAGAGGCTGTATATATTCACACACTGCTGACACACAACTTTATAACCCTTTAGAAATGCCATTTTCCCATAATAGCTCCTCCTTCAAGCATCCTCACAGAATAAAAGTGTTTATTTCTTGCATTGTATGAGCAGAAACAGGATGATTGTGTAAAAGTTTGGCCCTCAGGATTGTTTTGTTCAAACAGAAGCTCCATCTCCTGACTACAAATTACAGCTTGACAAACAAAATCTCCCTCAAATTGCATGTTTTGCTGTTGGGTCAGAATAGAGGCCAGTTCTGGGTTATTCACACCGCTGGATGCTTGACTTTGCTTTGTCTTTTTGTTTGCAGAGCAGGTTTTTTTGCACTTTTGATGACAGATAGACAGATTTTACAGTTTTAATCCTCTATACAGTATAAATAATGAGCATTGTGTATTTATGCAACAATATTTGACTTGTTTTGTGTTGTTTTTTTAAGATGCTTTATGATTAGGGTTTGTTTTAATGCTGAAAAGTCAACTGCATAATATTTAATGCATATAATTAAATGATCTGCTGAAAAAAACTAAATTCACGTATTCTCTGATTGGACTTTTGTAATAATTTAAAGCCTGTAAGTCTTATGCTGTGAAATATTTACTTGTTTACTTATTATATAATATACATAGGAAGTAGTAGATATAGAAATTGATTTATAAAAACACGATTATCGAGCTTTATTATTATTGTACCTTAGAATTTAACTCTCATAATCATAAATCATAAATCAAATCACTTTTATTGTCACATCAGCAGCAGCACGTGTACTATAATGAGTGAAAAGCTTAGGTGCTGGCTCCAGACAAAATAATACAACATACTCATTCATTCATTTGCTTTTCGTTTTAGTCTCATTATTAATCTGGGATCGCCACAGTGGAATGAACCACCAACTATTCCAGCATATGTTTTTAAGCAGTGGATGCCCTTCCAGCTGCAACCCATCTCTGGGAAACTAAAACAACACACTCCAAAAATCTAAGCAATATACTATAAGCAATGTTGACAGTTGTACATAAAGGACAATAGTTTTGCGTGAAGACAGTAAATACGTTAAGAACACACACACACACACACACACACACACACACACACACACACACACACACACACACATGTAGGCACAGATAAACAAGTACACAGTACAACAGTTTGACTGTTGGTGGAATAAAATCAACCCAGGCTCATTCTGAAAACGTAGTCACGTGGGTGTTTCTGGACGCCGCGAAATACGTCCCGGGAGGTTCGTATTTTTGCAAGTTTTTGTTTTCGTGAGAGGCCGCTGTGTGCGCTTTTTCATATCTTGAATGTCTCTCGCGAGTGCCGTTTGCGCCCGCGCTGTTCTCGCGTCAACCCACCAGAGGCCGCTGTCTGACTGACTGACTGACCGAATGATTGACTGTGCGACCGGATAAAATCGGCTGGACCACCCTCCTCCTTCCCTAAACCCAACCAATTTTACCGATTGACCCGCCCGCCCGCTCACTTCCCTAAACCCAACCAATTTTACCGATTGACCCGCCCGCCCGCTCACTTCCCTAAACCCGAGCAACAATTTAGAAAAGCCGTCTAGAAAAAAGAAAAACCCTTTTTTTTTTTCCACGTTTTCGGATTTCACCACGTTTTCACCCTGTTATGAACTTGTTCACTTTATTTTTTGGATTCTGTTTTGTCTTACCTGATTTCTGGAACCGCTCTTCCCCGGACTCGAATCCGGTCGCCGTGGTCAACTTCTCCTCTCTACATCTGAAGTCTGCCGACGCACACGATGAGCTGACTGGACAAACTGGTTGCGGCGGGAAAGCCCTCCACATGGAGGTAAGCGGTCATACCGCCCCATAGAGTTTGCTTAAAAAAATTAAATGCAACCATATATACCTCCCGGGACGTATTTCGCGGTCTCCAGAAACGTCCACGGGACTACGTTTTCAGAATGAGCCTGGGTTTAATAAAATAATAGTAATAGGTCAAGGGGAGTGAAGAACATGAGTCTGATTCCAGCGACGCTCCAGGGACAGACGAGTCTTCGCTGAGGCCTTCTTCCAGCCTCCACCGCGGTGACTGAAGCTCTGTACAAGACTTTTGGCCAGCGGAGAAATGAAAATGGTCGTGCCCAACTGAGTCTGGTTCTCTCAAGGTTTTTTTCTTCACTCCTATCAGGTGAAGTTTTTTTTTCCCTCTCCGCTGTCGCCACTGGCTCGCATGGTTCAGGATTGGTAGAGCTACGCATCGATGAATTTGCTCTTCAGTGTTTGAACTCTCAGTAATGATTAAATCACACTGAACTGAGCTAAACTGAACTGAACTGAACTTAAACACTAAAACCTGAACCACACTGATCCAGTTACTATGACCATTTATGTGAAGCTGCTTTGACACAATCTACATTGTAAAAGCGCTATACAAATAAAGCTGAATTGAATTGATAAAAATAATATTAGTAACAATTCATTTATTCATTTATTTTCTTTTCGGCTTAGTCCCTTTATTAATCTAGGGTAACCACAGCAGAATGAACCACCAACTTATCCAGCATATGTTTCATGCAGCTCTTACGCCATTGTGGCTCTGAGGATGAAAAAGGCTTAACATAATTATGACAACCCAATATTTTACGAATTCCCCTGATACGTTAGCTGCAATGATGTGGCAGAAAAGTGGTTCACTTTATTTACAATAAAGATAAGAATATTTAAATCACCCAAAATACATTTACAAATGTGTACAATCAATGCAAAATTAAGTAAACAAACAAACCTGAAAGAGGGAAGGAGAATAAGCTGTGCCAAATCAAAAAATAACACATTAAACACCATCACCCCCATCTCCTTCTGATTGGTCCACTCGTGAGCCAATCGAAACACCTAGAATTCAGAAGAACAGCAAATAAACACGGAAAGGGGAGGAGGGAACAACAGAGCAACACCCCCAGGCATGTAACAGCAGAGGATGCCCTTCCATCACTGGGAAACATCCATACGCCATCCAATTCCCCTATAGCGCATGTGTTTGGACTGTGGGGGAAACCGGAGCACACGGAGAAAACCCATGCCAATGGGGAGAACATGCAAACTCCACACAGAAACACCAACTGACCCAGCTGAGAATCGAACCAGTGACCTTCTTGCTGTGAGGCGGTTGTGCTAAGCACTGTGCCACCGTGACACCCATAGCAATGATAACTGTTAATAATTACATTTAATAAAATAATAGTAATAATAATAATAACAACAACAATAACAACGAGCCATTTTGCCACGCCCACCACCAAATGTTTCGTGAGTTTTTTGAGCATGTTTACACCCTCAAAAATGTGATTCAATACAGAGAATAATAATAATATTAATAATAATAATAATAATAATATTAATAATAACAATAATATTAATAATATTAAAAATAACAATAATAATAATCATATTAATAATAATAACAATAATAATAATAATAATAATAGTAACATTAATAATAATAATAATAATAATAATAACAATAATAATAACAATAATAATAATAATAATATTAATAATGATAATAATAATAACATTAATAATAATCATCATCATCATCATCATCATCATATTAATAATAGTAATAATAATATTAATAATAATAATAATAATCATATTAATAATAGTAATAATAATAATAATAATAATAATAATAATAATAATAATAATAATAATAACAATAACATTAATAATAATAATAATAATAATAATAATAATAATAATAATAACAATAATAATAATAATAATAACATTAATAATAATATTAATACTATTGATAATAACAACAACAATAATAATAATAATAATAATGTTAATAATAATAATAATATTATTAATAATAATAATAATACTATGCCAAGAGTGCTGCAGCCCGGGTGGTTGTGGAAACGAAAACTTGGGCCTGGGCAGAGTTCTGGAGACTATTGGTCGGCCCCAAAGAGATTCTGGCAAACCGCTCGGCGCCTCAGGAGGGGAACGCAGCTCCACATCGACACTGTTCACAGCAGAAGTGGGGAGCTGTTGACCTCCACTGGGGATGTTGTTGGACTGTGGAAGGAATACTTTGAGGATCTCCTTAACCCCACTGACATGTCTTTCATTGAGGAAGCAGAGACTGGGGATGCAGGGGTGGACTCGCACATCACCCAAGCTGAGGTCACTGAGGGAGTTTTCAAGCTCCGCAGTGGCAAAGCAGCGAGGGTGGACGAGATTCACCCTGTGTATCTTAGGTCTCTGGATGTTGTGGGGCTGTCTTGGTTGACACGTCTCTTCAACATCGCCTGGTTGTCGTAGACAGGATCTCTGGACTGGGCAACTGGGGTGGTGGTTCCCATTTTTAATAAGGGGGACCGGAGGGTGTACTCCAACACCTCAGCCTCCCAGGGAAAGTCTATGTCAGGGCACTGGAGTAGAGGATCCGGCTGATAGTTGAACATAGGATTCAGGAGGAAGAATGTGGTTTTTGTCCAGGCCGTGGAACATGGACCAGCTCTATACTCTCAGCAGGATGCTCAAGGGTTCATGGGAGTATGCCCAACCAGTCCACATGTGTTTTGTGGACTTGGAAAAGGCATTCAATTGTTTCCCTCGTGGCATTGGGGTCAGAGGCGTTATCTCAAGCCTGTATGAACAGAGTAGAAGTCTGGTTCACATTGACGGCAATAAGTTGGACTTGTTTCCAGTGCATGTTGGACTCCGGCAGGGCTGCTCTTTGTCACCAATTCTGTTCATCATTTTTATGGACAGAAATTCAAAGCGCAGCCTTGGGCTGGAGAGGGTCCGGTTCGGGGACCACAGGATCTCATTTATTTTATTCACAGACGATGTTGTTTTGTTGGCTTCATCAAACATGGACCTTCAGCATGCAAAAGGGCCGGTTTGCTGCCGAGTGTGATGCAGCTGGCATGAGAATCAGCATCTCCAGGCCCGAGGCCATGGTGCTCCACCAGGTGGTTTGCTATCTAAAGGTTGGAGGAAAGTCCTTACCCCAGGTGGAGGAGTTTCAGTATGTCGGGGTTTTGTTCACGAGTGAGGGAAGGATGGAGCGTGAGACTGACAGTCAGATTGTTTAGCGGCAGCAGTAATGCGGTTGATGTACTGCTTCACTGTGCTGAAGAATGAGCTGAGCCGAAAGACGAAGCTCTCGATTTCTTGCTCAATCTATGTTCCTACTCTCACCCATGGTCATGAGCTTTGGGTCATGACTGAAAGGACAGAATCTCAGATACAAGCGGCTGAAATGAGTTTCCTTTGCAGGGTGGCAGGGCGCACCCTTATAGATAGGGTGAGGAGTTCTGTCACCCGGGAGGAGCTCGGAGTAGAGACGCTGCTCCTCCACATCCAGAGAAGTCAGCTGAGGTGGCTCGGGCATCTGTTATAGATGCCTCCTCGACGCCTACCTAGGGAGGTGTTCCAGGCATGTCCCACCGGGAGGAGGCCTCGGGGAAGACTTAAGACATGATTGAGGGAGTATGTCTCTCGGCTGGCCTGGGAAAGAGGACTAAAATGAATAAATGAATGAATGAACAATAATAAAAAATAATAATAATAATAAACGGAGCAATTCTAATAGGGCCTATAGGTGCTCGTCCCTAATAATAATAATAATAAATAATTAAATTATGCCTTTTATTACACATTTTTTTTATTCCAAGTTTTAATTTATAAGAAATAATCTAAAATTTGAGAGAACTTTAATTTAATTTTTTTAAAATATAATTTCATAAATGGCATTTTAGAAATGTTTTTTTTTTTTTTTTTACATTTCTGTTTATGTATTACCAAGGTCAAAATAATGAAATGAAATGAAATGAAATGAAATTAAATTAAATTAAATTAAATTAAATTCAAAAATTAAATTAAATTAAATTAAATTAAATTAAATTAAATTAAATTAAATTAAATTAAATTAAATTAAATTAAATTAAATTAAATTAAAAAAATTTTAAAAATTAAATTAAATTAAATTAAATTATTCATTCATCATTAATTTTCTTGTCGGCTTAGTCCCTTTATTAATCCGGGTCGCCACAGCGAAGTGAACCGCCAACTTATTCAGCAAGTTTTTAAGCAGCGGATGCCCTTCCAGCCACAACCCATCTCTGGGAAACATCCACACACATTCACACACTCATACACTACGGACAATTTTGCCTACCCAATTCACCTGTACCGCATGTGTTTGGACTGTGGGGGAAACCGGAGCACCCGGTGGAAACCCATGCGAACGCAAGAAGAACATGCAAACTCCACACAGAATTGCCAACTGAACCGATGTTCGAACCAGCGACCCAGCGACCTTCTTGCTGTGAGGCGACAGTACTACCTACTGCGCCACTGCCTCGCCCCATAATTAAATTAAATTGAATTTGCTTATTTAAAACCTTTAGCATTCACACAAATCTGTGGAATGAAACACTTTGATTGACATTCTCCCTTTGTATCTGTCATCAGAGGGTGAAAGCCCCGCCCACTAGTGCCCATCTCTCTCTCTCATTAGCATAAACAGCAGTCCTGAGTGAGAAGCAGCCGTCTGTCTATTAGCCAGTAGAGTGACACTGAAGCGCACATGCACACCTGACCAGCATTGACAACACACACACACTGCTGTTTCACATCTGTCACTATGCTGATGCATATGTATAAGTAGCTCCGCCTTCTTATTAAATAGAGCACAATCTCATTTGAATTTAAAGCGACAGTCACTAAATGCCCCAATTAAGATCAAAGTCTAAAAGGGTCAGTTTCAGAGAGTTAGAGAACATTCTCTGTGTGCTGTTCGCAGCTCAAACTTCACTACACACTCTAGAGACAGCAGAGTATTTTACATCTTGTAGAATAGGGCAGAACACAGTAGGTCTCCTTTAAAAATACATTGAAGTGTGTGTCTCCAGAGTTCTCTATAGCTGGTGTGTGTGAAACCGTATGCTGCTGGACGAAGCGTCTCGCTATATTATAAATATCCACCTTCAAAGTCACTGGAGCTTATATGTGGAATTTAGTGTATATTTGTGCCTGAAGAGGCGTTGATCTTGCCTTTTTAGTCAACACACAGGGAGAGGGAAAAGACTGGCATGTGCTGAACCCACAGCCTGAACCTGAACTCCTGAGTTTCCGCTTGCTTTAGCCACATATTTTCATGTTCAGAAGCGAATGTAAGTGTGTTTTCAGTGTAGAACTCAGGATTGTGATGTTAAAGGTGTTTCCAGGATGCTGTTAGATGCTTTTGGGTGGTTGTTTACTGCCTTGCTGTTAAAATATCTCGCCACCTTTTACGCTTTTGTGAGAAATAAGATGTATTTAGGTCTGTATTTGGCATGCATTTAAAGTGATATACAGATATTATATATATAATATTCCCAGAGATGGGTTGCAGCTGGGAGGGCATCTACTGCATAAAAAATGTGCTGGATAAGTTGGTGGTTCATTCCGCTGTGGCAACCACGGATTAATAAAGGGACTAAGGTGAAAAGAAAATGAATGAATATAATATATATATATAATATTCATTAATTTTCCTTCAGTTTAATCCCTTATTTATCAGGGGTCGCCACAGTGGAATGAACTTCCAACTATTCATGCATATGTTTTACACAGCAGATGCCCTTACATGCAACACCCATACATGCTCAAATTCACATACACTCAGAACTCCACACAGAAACACCAACTGACCCAGCTGGGACTCGAACCAGTAGCCTTCTTGGTGTGAGGCCACAGTGCTATCCACTGAGGCACTGTGTTGCCCCTATACATAATCTACATAAAACATACATTACTGAATTATAATTATACTAATACATTATTATTATTATTTTTTTTTATTATTTTATTCGACTGTACAGTAATAATGCACTTCAATAATCTAGTCATTTCAGTATGGCTACTTTACTTTCTATGTATATTTTATAATAAGTAAATATTTGACAGCAAAAGACACTACATGCTTTTTAATTATTAGAAAAATCCAGTCAAACAAATACATTTATCAGATTATCTACAACAGGTTTTTCAGCAGAATATTTATATGTGTGCATTAAATATACTTTTGTCGACTTTCCAGCATTAAAACAAACCCAAAATAAACCCAGAAGTACAATAAATGCATATAAAAAACTGTACTGTATGTTTAGGTAACATAGGGAAAAGTAACATTTATAAAGCTATATATATACAGTTATATATATATATATATATATATATATATATATATATATATATATATATATATATATATATATATATATATATATATATATATAGCTAAACTGTATATATAGCTTTATAAATGTATATATAGATTTATAACTGTTACTTTTCATTATGTTACCTAAACATACAGTACAGCCCCCAAAAAGTATTATATCCTCATTTATTTTCATGGTTTATTTGACAGTTTTCCATTTTTATTTTATGTTTTTTTTAAATGTTTATTCATGCTTTTTAATTTTATTATGAGACGTTCATCTTTCCTCTCAAATTTGATGCTAGAAAAGCTCTAAAAAGAGACATTTGTTAAATAGTTTGTTGTGATAAATTGTCTGTATCGGTGTTGTAAATATAGGTGCAAAAAAACTATGTAGTCGTAATGAACTGCCAGTGCTTTTTCTGTTCTATTACAGACTAGATTATAAATAATTATATGAATAAAGAATTATGCTGTTGTAACATTAAAAACATTTTGTGTTTTAATACATCTATTGTTTACATTTTAGGTGTAATTATAATACAACAAAAAATGTCTGACTCAAATTCATTCATCAGGGGTCACCACAGCGGAATGAACCGCCAACTATTCCAGCATATGTTTTACATAGCTGATGCCCTTCGAGATGCAACCCAGTACTGGGAAACACCCACACTGATTCACCAAATACACTACGGCTAATTTAGTTCATCAATCCCCCTATAGCGCATGTGTTTGGACTGTGGGGGAAACCGGAGCACCCGAAGGAAACCCACGCCAACACGGGGAGAACATGCAAACTCCACACAGAAATGCCAACTGACCCAGCCGGGACTCAAACCAGCGTCTTTCTTGCTGTGAGGCCACAGTGCTGACCACTGAACCACTGCCTGACTCAAGTTTAAACGTTTAGCTTATCTTGTCTATGTATTGAGATTTATTTGGATTAGTATTTAGTCAAGTAATTAAATAATGCATTGAGTAGATAACGTGTCAGATTAATTAGAAAAGTTGTGTAAATACAGTTGTAATGATTTAATTTTGTCATTAATAATTAATTAAATAACGTACGCTGTTCTAGAGACCCAAGTTTTCCACTTTCAGTGTGTTATGATTGATTTTTGCAATGTCTGCACAGATCTCACATGTTCTAATCATCTATAATCCAGACCGCGATGAGATTACTGTGAATAAACACTAAGATGTCGATGCTGAAATGATATATTGTGTAGTTTATATTGTTATCATGGCACTGATTAAATCCCTCATCATTTAATTAAAGCCGAGCGGTTGACAACCTCAGAACTCAGCAGGAGTTTCTCAGGTGCCGCAGAAACGATTATTATAATCAGAAATAATGACGCTTCTGGGCTTTGAGATTGCTGGCCTACATTATGGCCCACATTCAGTCTTTGTAGTCCAGATGAAAGTTCTGCTTTTATTCAGGTAAAAAGCTCCAGTTTCTACTGTCAGAGATGAATTATAGGCAGAGAAAATCACATTTTGCCTCAAGTGTGCTATATTGTGCTATCCATATATATATATATATATATACATATATATATATATATATATATATATATATATATATATATATATATATATATGTATATGTATATATATATATATATATATATATATATATGTATATGTATATATATATATATATATATATATATATATATATATATGTATGTATGTATATATATATATATATAAATATATATATATATATATATATATATATATATATATATATATATATATATGTATATATATATATATATATATATATATGTATATATATATATAAATATATATATATATGTATATATATATATAAATATATATATATATGTATATATATATATATATATAAATATATATATATATATATATATATATATATATATATATATATATATATATATATATATATATATATATATATATATATATATATATATATATATATATATATATATATATACACACACACACACACACAGTTGTGGGCAAAATTATTCGCCCTCCTGTGAATTGTTTATCATATATTTCCCAAATGATGTTGAACAGATTCAGGAATTTTTTACAGTATTTCCTATAATATTTGTTTTTCTGGAGGCAACGATTATACATTTTGGTTGTACAATTATAGTCTAAGAAATAATCACGATTATCACTGTCTCTCCACTCCCCCAATAGCTGGTGTGTGGTGAGCGCACTGGCGCTGTTGCTCTGTGGCTGCCATCGCATCATCCAAGTGGATGCTGCACACTGGTCAATCTCATGATTGAGAAGCGCTTTACACAATAAATGTGACATATAAATACACATTACATTATTTGCATTCATTGCTTTCAAAACCCCAATAATTTAAAGCTAGTTTAAAATCGTTTTAGATTTTGTTTTGTGGTTCGGACCCCACTAAATATTGTCGTTTAAATCGTTTAAGTTCATTTGATTGAATATATAAAAATCAGTGGATGTTATCGATGCAGTCAGGTAAAATTGGTCATTCAGTGTGTTTTTGGTCATTGTCAATATCAATGCACCGGCAAAAATAGATCCAGCGGCAAAACTATTGCGCCAATGACGCACTGCTTCTGCGTGCAGTATGAAAACTCTAATCTGTTAACATGGACTCCAAAAAAAACAAGCTCTGCTCACGCTTGCGATGTGAAACAGGCTGGAGTCTTTCAGCACTCTCTCCAAAAACACTCGGTTGGTCTCGGCTGGGCGAGGCAGTGGCGCAGTAGGTAGTGCTGTCGCCTCACAGCAAGAAGGTCGCTGGTTCCAACCTCGGCTCAGTTGGCTTTTCTGTGTAGAGTTTGCATGTTCTCCCTGCCTTCGCGTGGGTTTCCTCCGGGTGCTCCGGTTTCCCCCACAGTCCACAGACATGCGGTACAGGTGAATTGGGTAGGCTAAATTGTCCGTAGTGTATGAGTGTGTATGTGTGTGGATGTTTCCCAGAGATGGGTTGCGGCTGGAAGGGCATCCGCTGCGTAAAAACTTGCTGGATAAGTTGGCGGTTCATTCCCCTGTGGCAACCCCGAATTAATAAAGGGACTAGGCCGACAAGAAAATGAATGAATGAATGGTCTTGGCTGGCACTGGCTCTCATTATCGGCATTATTTGTAACTTTAAGTGGGTTTGCAAACCTGTGTACTTTCCATTGCTTTTTCCTCAAACTTTAGCTGTTTGCAGTTCCTGCGGTCACAAAAAGACATGTTGTATCGCATGCATGTCCCTCCATTGGAAAAAACTAACTTGCACGAGCTTGCCTTAGTTAATAGCCCGAGTCATAGTTAGTCCAGTGTGCGCGGTTATTAGTCTTGGTGTACAAACTAGTACACAGTTGGCATAACTTTGTTTAGTGGCTGCAGTTTTGTTCCATGCAGAAACGCTGTGTTGAGAAGCCCAGGGCCGGCGCGTCCATAGAGGCGACCTAGGCGGCCACCTAGGGCAGCAGAATAGAGAGGGCGGCGTCCCCAAAACTATCCTCGCCACCCACGCCCTCAGTTATATCCGCATCTAGGGCGGCAGATTAGAGAGGGTGGCATCCGCGACACGACCCTCACCACCAGCGCTCTCAGTTATATCCGCATCTAGGGCAGCAGAATAGAGAGGGCAGCATCCCTGAAACTACCCTTGCCACCTCGGTTATATCCGCGTCTAGGGCAGCAGAATAGAGAGGCCGTCTGCGACACCCCCCCGTTTTCACTTTAGGGTTGAGGGCGGCTTGACCGTCCTTTGCCTAGAGTGGCAGTTCAGCTTGCTCCAGCCCTGGAGAAGCTTTTACGATTAATTAACCGTGATGAATTAAATTGCGGTTAATAGTGAAACTGGTTAATTGTTGCATCCCTATTCTGGAGAAAGTCTCATTTGTTTTATTTAGGCTAGAATAAAAGCAGTTAAAAAAAATTTAAGAAAAAAGCCATTTTTAGGTCAATATTATTGGCCCCTTCAGCAATATTAGTGTTGGATTGTCTCCAGAACAAACCACTGTTATACAATGACTTGCCTAATAACCCTAACTTTACCCTAATTACCCTAGTGAAGCCTTTATGTCACTTTAAGCTGAACACTAGTGTCTTGAAGAATATCTAGTCTAATATTATGTGCTGTTATCATGGCAGAGAGAAAATAAATCAGGTATTAGAGATGAGTTATTTAACTATTATCATTAGAAATGAGCTGGAAAATATCAGCTCTCTGTTAAACAGAAATTGGGGGAAATAATATTAAATAATTAAAATTTAACAAGGGGGTTAATAAATCTGATTTTAACTGTATGTGTTCATATATGACCCTATATCCAACCCAGGCTCATTCTGATTACGCACCCCTATATACATTTCTGAAGAGTGCCAAATGCTTCCCAAGAGGTACGTTTATTTGCAGTTTTTGTTTTCACCAGAGGCCGCTGTGTACGCTTATCAAATTTTTATCGCAAGTGCCATTCGCGCCTACTCTTCTCGTGTAAATCCACCAGAGACAGCTGTTGACTAACTGACTGACTGAATGATACCCCCACCCTCCACCTAACCTAAACCCTATTGACAGTGTTTTCAAAAGCAATCCAGATAAAGAAAAGTCCTCGCTTGATTTTTATCATGTTTTCAGATGTTGTTTACTTGTTTGTTTTATTTTTTGGCTTTTGTTTTTGTCTTACCTGCTTTCTATAACCACCCTTCACCGCACTCCAAACCCGATATCTTGTCATGGTGATTGGCCGATACAGAGTACCGATATCTTGTCATGGTGATTGGCCGATACAGAGTACCGATTTCTTGTCATGGTGATTGGCCGATACAGAGTACCGATATCTTGTCATGGTGATTGGCCGATATGGAGTACTGATATCTTCTCATGGTGATTGGCCGATACTGAGTACCGATATCTTGTCATGGTGATTGGCCGATACAGAGTACCGATATCTTGTCATGGTGATTGGCCGATACAGAGTACCGATTTCTTGTCATGGTGATTGGCCGATACAGAGTACCGATATCTTGTCATGGTGATTGGCCGATACAGAGTACCGATGTCTTGTCATGGTGATTGGCCGATACAGAGTATCGATATCTTCTCGTGGTGATTAGCCGATATGGAGTACCGATTTCTTGTCATGGTGATTGGCCGATACAGATTTCCGATATCTTGTCATGGTGATTGACCGATACGAGTACCAATATCTTCTCATGGTGATTAGCTGATATGGAGTACCAATTTCTTGTCATGGTGATTGGCCTATACAGAGTATCGATATCTTGTCATGGTGATCGGCCGATACAGAGTACCGATATCTTGTCATGGTGATTGGCCTATACAGAGTATCGATATTTTGTCATTGTGATCGGCCGATACAGAGTACCGATATCTTGTCATGGGGATCGGCCGATACAGAGTACCGATATCTTGTCATGGTCATCGGCCGATACAGAGTACCGATATCTTGTCATGGTGATCGGCCGATACAGAGTACCGATATCTTGTCATGGGGATCGGCCGATACAGAGTACCGATATCTTGTCATTGTCATTGGCAAGGGTCCGTCATGATTTTAAATCCTCTTGAAACATTTCCGTTGTGTTACGTTTATATTTGCAAGCGATGTGACCAATTTGCGCCGCGTTTCTTCAGTTGTTTGTGTTGTAAGAATTTGCAACACGTGTGCTGTCAAATTGATGAAGATGGTTTCTTTATTTGCTGGTGTTTTGTGTAATTGCATGTGCTTTCTTAAATTGCAGCGCGTTAAGCTCTCTCGCCACCGTAGATTGAATCTATTGGTAAACACTGACCTGTTCAGCAAACAGCGCCTCAGAGGTTAACACATTCAGTCCTGCTGCAGCTTTATCACATTAGTCTGACATTCAGAGTCGAAGCTAAAACACAGACGCTTCAAACTCAATTCATGAATGAAAGCAGCATAAAACTGATTAACCTTCAGTCTGTCCTGCTGAAGCGTCTGCTGTTTCCATTAAGAGCTGCTCTTCTGTTCCAACAAAACACAATACCATTTATTCATAAACAACTATTACAACATATGATTACACTGCGGATGCCCTTCCAGCTGCAACCCAGTATTGGGAAACACCCATACACACTTATACACACACACACACACACACACACTTATACACTACGGCCAATTTAGTTAATCAATTCCCCTATAGCGCATGTGTTTAGACTGGGGGAAAACCCACGCTAACACGGGGAGAACATGCAAACTCCACACAGAAACGCCAACTGACCCAGCCGGGACTCTAACCAGTGACCTCCTTGCTGTGAGGCGGAATTTTATTTTATTTAATTATTGTATTTTTTTTATTTATTTTATTATTTATACATTTATACGTTTTATTTGTTTCTTTATTTGCTAGTGTTTTGTGTAATTGCATGTGCTTTCTTAAATTGCAGCGCGTTATATTTAATTTTTATTATGAATTTTATTTTATTTTATTCAATAATGAGTTTTCCAGTACTGGGTTGCAGCTGGAAGGGCATCTGCTGTGTAAAACATGTGATGGATAAGTTGGCGGTTCATTCCGCTGTGTCGACCACAGATTAATAAAGGGACTAAGCCGAAAAGAAAATGAACGAATGAATGAATAAATTCTAAACTATCTGCTCGTGTTTCAGTGTGTGTATATGTGTTTATGTGTGTGTGCATGTACAGTATATGTGTTTGTGTGGGTACATTTGAGCATATGTGTGTGTTTCT
Source organism: Danio rerio (assembly GCF_052040795.2). Classification (NCBI taxonomy): domain Eukaryota; kingdom Metazoa; phylum Chordata; class Actinopteri; order Cypriniformes; family Danionidae; genus Danio; species Danio rerio. Next base: position 50,753,909 of record NC_141032.1, on the reverse strand, counting down.
ATATATATGTATGTGTGTGTGTGTGTGTGTGTGAGTGTGCACATGTGTATATATATTTATTTGGTGTGTGTGTGTGTGTGTGTTTTCAGGCGGGCTTGATTCGCACTGATGATGAGGAGTTCTTCATCGAGCCGCTAGAGAAAGGTCAGCAGGAGGTCGAGGTCAAAGGTCGTGTTCATGTGGTCTACAGGAGGTCGGCCATTAAAAGGGACAAAGATCGAAGGCCAGACGAGCTCCACAATGAAGGTATGCTGAGGAGAAATGACGGAAACACTTTAATTACCTGCAGAACTAGTGTTATTATTATTATTATTATTATTATTATTATTATTATTGTTGTTGTTATTTTTTATATTACTATTATTGTTACTATTATTATTACTCTTATTATTATTATTTTATTATTCTTATAATGTTTTATATTTTTACTTTTGTTGTTATAATTATTTCTATTATTATTATTACTATTACTGTTGTTATTATTATTATCATTATCATTATTATTATTATTGTTTTTGTTGTTATTTTTAATATTACTATTGTTACTAATATTTTTACTATGATTATTATTAGTATTACTATTATTATATTTACTATTATTATTATTGTTGTTATAAATATTTCTATTATTATTATTTTTACTATCATTATTGTTGTTGTTATTATTATTATTGTTATTATTATTATTATTACTATTGTTATTACTATTATTATTTTTACTATCATTATTGTTGTTGCTGTTATTATTATTTTATTATTATTGTTGTTATTATTATTATTATTATTACTATTATTATTATTACTATTATTATATTTACTATTATTATTGTTGTTGTTATAATTATTATTATTATTTTATTATTCTTATAATGTTTTATATTTTTACTTTTGTTGTTATAATTATTTCTATTATTATTATTATTACTGTTGTTATTATTATTATTATCATTATTATTATTATTGTTTTTGTTGTTATTTTTAATATTACTATTGTTACTAATAATTTTACTATGATTATTATTAGTATTACTATTATTACTATTACTATTATTATTATTGTTGTTATAAATATTTCTATTATTATTTTTACTATCATTATTGTTGTTGTTATTATTATTGTTGTTATTATTATTATTATTATTACTATTGTTATTACTATTATTATTTTTATTATCATTATTGTTGTTGTTGTTATTATTATTTTATTATTATTGTTGTTATTATTATTATTATTGCTATTATTATTATTACTATTATTAGATTTACTATTATTATTGTTGTTGTTATAATTATTTCTATTATTATTATTTTAACTATCATTGTTGTTGTTGTTGTTATTATTTTTATTATTATAATTATTATTATTATGGCATCAGTGGTTTTTAAAAGTTACAGTTTTTTTAATTAAAATGTAATATTATTCACCCTATTTTTCAGATTCAGGAATTTTTCACAGTGTTTCCTCTAATATTTGTTCTTCTGGAGAAAGTCTTATTTGTTTTATTTCAGCTAGAATAAAAGCAGTTTTTAATTGTTTTAAACCCATTTTAAGCTCAATATTATTAGCCTCAGGCATCACGGTGGCGCAGTGGGTAGCACAATCTCCTCAAAGCAAGAAGGTCGCTGGTCCTGGCTGGGTCAGTTGGCATTTCTGTGTGGAGTTTGCATGTTCTTCCCATGTTGGCATGTTGGTGCTCTGTTTTCCCCCACAGTCCAAACACATGCGCTATAGAGGAATTGATGAACTAAAGTGGCCGTAAGGAATGAGTGTGTATGAGTGTTTCCCAGTACTGGGTTGCTGCTGGAAGGGCATGCTCTGTGTAAAGCATATGCTGGAATAGTTGTTCCAGATACGAGTGTGGCGACCCCTGAACTAAGCTAAAGGAAAATGAATGAGTTTGTTGTGAACTTTCTGGATTATTAAAAGTATTGCTTCAGCACTTATTCACTGTAATTGACAGCTGGTTATTAAACCGTCTCCATTCCCATTCTCTGTAAGCCTCTGAGCATTAATTATTTACAGGACTCCATGTCTGTCTGTCCCGTGGTGCTTCATTTGGACAATAACATGATGCAAGTGAAGTGAAATTGCAGAAGTGGAGAAATGTGTCGTCGGCTTGTAGAGTTCATAAGGTCATAGATGTTTCCAAATGTGTGTTTAAGGAAAGTGTATTAGTGTGAAAACCACCCTTTTTTTTTCTACGTGATTTAGCTGCTTGTCCAGTGTCGGGTGACTGAACCTGAAACTTTCTGAAGCTCCAGCAAAAGTGAAGATTTTCAGAAACTCTGGGTACAGTGTGGTTCTTGCGTGTTCTTGCGTCCTCGTGTAACATGTAATGTAATGTAATGTATGTGTATTTATATAGCGCATTTATTGTGTATGGCCATACACCCAAAGCGCTTCACAATCATGAGGGGGGTCTCTCCACACCACCACCAGTGTGCAGCATCCACTTGGATGATGCGACGGCAGCCACAGGACAACAGCGCCAGTGCTTCACCACACACCAGCTATTGGTGGAGTGGAGAGACAGTGATAGAGCCAATTCGGTGGAAGGGGATGATTGGGAGGCCATGATCATATGGGCCGATAGAGGGACTTTGGCCAGGACACCGGGGTTACACCCCTGCTCTTTCACGAGAAGTGCCATGGGATTTTTAATAAGCACAGAGAGTCAGGTCCTCGGTTTAACGTCTCGGTTTAACGGCACCCACTGACAGTGTAGAGTGCCCTTCACTATACTGGGGCATTAGGACTCACATAGACCACAGGTTGAGCGCCCCCTGCTGGCCTCACTAACACCACTTCAAACAGCAACCTAGTGTTCCCTAGTGGTCTCCAATCCAGGTACAAACCAGGCTCAGCCCTGCATAGCTTCAGTGAGTAACCGGTCTTAGGCTGCAGGGTGATGTGGCTGTGGCTGTCATCAACATCATCATCAACTGGCAAAGTTCAGTTCCAAAATTTGAGACCGCAAGAACAGAGAACGCGTGAAAGTTCCTGCATACGTTCTTGGTATTGAGGACCAGAGATGTATAGTAAGGAAAAGGACGTAACTAAACGTAAGGACTAAAAGGCTGTATCTGTGCTCTACTGGAGTATTGTTTTTTGGTCACACTTCACAATAAGGTTCATTAGTTAATGTTAATTAATGCATTTTCTAACATGAACAAACAATGAACAACACATTTACCACTGTATTTGTTCATGTTAGTAATTGTTAGTTAATGAAAATACTGCTGTTCATTGTGAGTTCCTGTTAACTCATGGTGCATTAACCAATGTTAACAAGCATGAGTTTATATGTTAATAATGCATTAGTAAATGTTCAATTGTGATCATTAAATGCTGTACATGTGTTGTTCATGATTACTTCATGTTAGTAAATGCATTAACTAATGAACCTTATTATAAAGTGTTACCTGTTCTTTTTACTTCAGTACATATTTTCGATGCAACCTAGGCTAATTCTGGAAACGCAGCCCTGTGGACGTTTCTGGAATAACGTAAATGAAATACATCCTGGGAGGTACGTATTTGTGTAGTTTTTGTTTTCGCTAATTCGCGAGAGGCCGCTGTGCGCGCTTTTTCACATCTCGATTGCCTCCCGCGCGCTATTCTCGCATAAAAAGCCTCTGGAGGCCGCTGTCGAGCGACCGTCTATCCGACTGACTAAATAACTGAACGACTGACTGGGCGACCGGCGCAGCATAAAAAAGTCTTTATGCTTAGTGTATATTTGTGTAAAGGGGAAAAACACTAAATCGTTGAATGCTGTAATGTTTAAGTGTTTAAATTCATATGTTTCTGTAAAAACATATGAAGGTCATGTGATCATCAGGATCATCACACACACACACATGCCCGATTCGTGTCATAGCCAGACTCTGCTGTATGAGTGTAATATCAGCAGTAATCCGCCAGTGTAATGATCTTCTGCTGTGACGTGTGTGGAATTATGGGAGAATGTCAATGTAAATCCCACATGTGCGGCTCTTTCAGGAGCGCCAGAGTCTCCACATTCTCCACTCGGTTATTCACCTGCAGTTCCCTGGCTGGGCTGGAAATCACTCTTGTTCTGCAGCTTCTGCTGTGTCAGATTTATGACCTTCAGTTTCACCTTCACACTTTCATCTTTTATTACCAGGCCAGAATCTGTCGACATGTTTTGCCATTCCTGCTCAGAATTTAGTAAAAAAAATATGGGAGTTATACTAAATAAAAACTTGAAATAAAAAAAAACAAGCAATTTTTATAAATTCAGATGTATTTCTCTGCTTTGACACAATGTGTTTCCTTGTTTCCATGTTTAGTGGCAGAGTTTGGTATCGCTGAGCTGCCGAACGCTCTCAGCGTTTTGGAGGAGAAATTATCGGAGACGGAGCGCAAACGCAGACACGCAAAAAAAGACGACTACAACATCGAAGTGCTACTCGCGGTGGACGACTCGGTGGTTCGCTTTCATGGAAAAGAGCACGTGCAAAACTACGTCCTGACGCTCATGAACATAGTAAGTCAAGCACAGCTTTCACTATTACAGCTTAACACACAGGAATCATTGCAGAGTTGTGGATACACTTCAAGCATTTTCCAGTAATGTTTCTTAAACTGGAATAATAAATAACAAATGTAAAGTTTGCTGCAAACTAAATTTTTATTATGTTACTAAATGTTGTTCATTTTTTTTAACAACAGTAGTAACAGAGTTAAAAGTAACAGGGTTGATGGTAACAGAAATTGGCGATAAAAAAGTTGACGGTAACAGAGTTGACGGTAACAGTTGACGGTAACAGAGTTGACGGTAACAGAGTTGACGGTAACAGTTGACGGTAACAGAGTTGACGGTAACAGTTGACGATAACATAGTTGACGATAACAGAGATGACGGTAACACAGTTGACGATAACAGAGTTGACAGTAACAGAGTTGACAGTAAGAGAGTTGACAGTAAGAGAGTTGACGATAACAGAGATGACGGTAACAGAGTTGACGATTACAGAGTTGACTGTAACAAAGATGACCGTAACAGAGTTGACAGTAACAGAGTTGACAGTTACAGAGTTGACGATAACAGAGAGTTGACAGTAACACATTTGTCAGTAACAGAGTTCACAGTAACATATTTGACAGTAACAGAGTTGACGATAACAAAGTTGACGATAACAGAGTTGATGGTAACAGAGTTGACAGTAACAGAGTTGATGATAACAGACAGTTGACAGTGTAATGAAGTTTACAGCCCTTTGGCCGCCGGGAAGTAGGAGGCGGAGAACCGACGCAGGTTTAAAATATTTATTAATAACAATGACGGCAGCTTCTCACGGAGACTGCCGTCTAAACCAAAACAAACGGAAAGCAAAAGTAAAATATGTCCGGGCCTGGTCCTCTCTCAGCTTCCTCTGCCATCATTCCTCCTTTTATCGTCCAGAGCTCCTTCCGTTTGATCCGAAGCAGGTGCGCACCGCAGGTGTATCCACTTACGCGGTGGCCTCACTCCGTTCCCACGGCTCTCGGCCACGCCCCTTCGCCACAGACAGTAACAAATTTGACGGTAACAGAGTTCACATGAAACAGAGTTGACAGTAACAGGGTTGACGATACCAGACTTGACGATAACAGAGTTGACGGTGACAGAGTTGACTAACAGAGTTGACTGTGAAAGAGTTGATAATAGTTGACAGTAACAGTTGACAGTGACAGAGTTGGCAGTAATATAGTTGACGGTAACAGAGTTGACGGTAACAGTTGACGGTAACAGAGTTGACGGTAACAGTTGGCGGTAACAGAGTTGACGGTAACAGATTTGACAGTAACAGGGTTTACGAGAACAGAGTTGACAGTAAATGTTGACGGTAACAGTTGAAGGTAACAGAGTTGACGGTAACAGTTGACGGTAACAGATTTGACAGTAACAGGGTTTACGAGAACAGAGTTGACAGTGACAGAGTTGATGGTGAAAGAGTTGATAATAGTTGACTGTAACAGTTGACAGTGACAGAGTTGGCAGTAATATAGTTGACGGTAACAGAGTTGACGGTAACAGATTTGACAGAAACAGGGTTTACGATAACAGAGTTGACAGTGACAGAGTTGACTAACAGAGTTGACGGTGAAAGAGTTGATAATAGTTGACAGTAACAGTTGACGGTGACAGAGTTGGCAGTAATATAGTTGACGGTACCAGAGTTGAATGTAACAGAGATGACAACAACAGAGTTAACAGAGGTAACAGTTGGCGATAACAGGGTTGACAGTTAAATAGTTGACGGTAACAGAGTTGATTGTAACAGAGTTGACGATAACAGAGCTGAGGATAACAGTTGACAGTAACAGAGTTGACAGTGATATAATTGACCGTAATAGAGTTGACAATATCAGAGTTGACGGAAACAGAATTGATGGTAACAAGAGTTGACGATGACAAAGTTTAGGATAACAGTTGACGGTAACAGAGTAGAATGTAACACAGAGGTGACAATAACAGAGGTGAGGCTAACAGTTGACTGTAACAGAGTTGACAATAAACTAGTAGAAGTAGACTAGTAGAATAAACACTCAAACAGATAAAAATTAGACTTCATAATTTGATAATAACTGAGGCTGTTTCAAGTGGATGTACGTCACAAGAACAGAAAAAAGGACAATCTTTACTTCAGTTTCATGGAGACTTTAACACAGATTAATTGTTCATCTAAAGAATATCAATGTGTGCAAGCAAAAATAACACATTGTAGATTTCACAATAACTTTAACATGATGAGGAATAAACAACAGTTCCTGAAAGCTGCGTCTGCTGTGTTGTAGATTCAGGCTCCCTCTGTGTGACTGAGCCCTAAAGGTGTTACAGCTCAGTCACTGTTTCACCATGTTCATGAATGCAGATGTGTTAAGTAATGAAATGCATCTTAATCGAGCGCTTTCGGTCCCTTGAAGCTGCCTTGTCATGACTCTTTACCCATGATGCACTGCTCTGGAGCTCGAGGGCGCTGCGTCTGCAGGATTACAAGAGAGAGAAAAGAGAAAAGAGCAGCTGAACGCTCGTCCCAGCAGCTCCTGACACCTTAATCTACTTACACACACACACACACACACACACACACACACACACTCACACACACACACACACACACACACACACACAATCCCTCCAGTCAGAGTTTCACAGGAGCAGATTTCACTCCGTAACTGTTACGGTCAGGAGCGCCGCGCTGGGCTGATCCACACGCTAGACCAGTGACTGAGAGCAGAGTTCACCAGTCCAACACACACACACACACACACACACACACACACACACACACACACACACACACACACACACACACACAAACATCACACAACACATATACATACACACACACAACACACAACAAATTGACAAACACACCAACACACAAATACACACATACAACACAGGCACACACACAAGACACAAACAACACACACATAACAAAAGACACATACACAACACAATACAACACACATACAAGACATTACTTACAACATAGACACACACACACACAGCAGACACAACACACACACGTAACTCAGTACATACACACAACACAATACAACACACATGCAAGACATTACATGTGCACACACACACAACACAGATACACACACAAACAAACTTACAGACACACACTGACTCATACAACACAGACACACACAACACACGCACACACACACACACACACACACAGACACACAATATCTCACACACAGCACACACAGGACACACACAACACACACATAACACACTACACACTACACTTACACAACACGATACAACACATACAAGACATTACACACACACACAGACAAACTTACAGACACACACAGCACACACAAGACATACACAGCACACAACATACATACAAGACATTAAACACACACACTTACTCACAGACAGACACACAGACAACATTTTAAGACACACACACACACACTCACAACACTCACAGACACACAATCACACACAGGACACACACAACACAACACGATACAACACATACAAGACATTACACACACACAACACAGATACACACAACACACACACAGCACACACACACAACACACAATACAACACATACAAGACATTACACACACACAACACACAAACACACTCACACACAACACACACATAACACATTACACATACACAACACAATACAACACATACAAGACATTACACACACACACAGACAAACTTACAGACACACACAGCACACACAAGGCATACACAACACACAACATACATACAAGACATTAAACACACACACTTACTCACAGACAGACACACAGACAACATTTAAAGACACACACACACACATACACACACACACACACAAAAACCACTCACAGACACACATTCACTCACACAACACAGACACACACATAACACACTACACATACACAACACACATACAAGACATTACACACACACACTCACTCACAGACAACATTTAAAGACAACACACATACAACACTCAGAGACACACAATCACTTACACAACACAGACGCACACAATACACACACAACACAAATAACACACTACACATACACATAAACATACACATACACAACACAATACTTACAAGACATTACACACACACACACACACCTGCGCACACACACACAAAGTGAGTTTTTCCTTCAAAGCAGCTGAATGATCTGCAATGGTGCAAACACTCTTATGTCAGCGCTGGATTATTCTGCCTCCTCCAGTGGCATAAATGTAAAACTCTCTTCAATGTTGACTCATTATTTCTGAAAACAACACAACATCTTTGCTTCTCCATTGAAAAATCTCCAGTTATTTGGACTAGAAACCAAACAAAAACTCTGAGTAGGAAAAGCCCGTGTTGCAGTGTGTGTGTGTGTGTGTGTGTGTGTCAGCCGCTCAGGTGTGTGTGACTGATGGCCTGACGTGTGTTTGTAAAGCATTGGCTGCAAATGAACACAAATGAGTCTCTGCTGAAGGTCAGCAGACACACACACACACACACACACACACACACACACAAACACACACACACACACACACACACACACACACTCAGCTCATAAATTCACAAACACGTCTGCAAATATGAGGAGTGTGTGCTTTCATCACGGAGAGGCTTTCTGGACCATCAGAACACTTTAGACCACTTTTCACTGTCAGGAAAATGAATGTGAAGCTCTAGGAATGACAATATGATCATGCTTTGCAGCTATTTAAAGAGGTTACGTCTGGATTTGGCACACACACATTCAAAAGATTTACAATTAGAAATCATTTGAAATTACACAATATATATATATATGCTCCACTTTATTAGGGTACACCTAATAAATAGAAATATAATAAGTATATGTACCGGGTTGGACCCATTTTGCCCTCAGAACTGCTTTAATCCTTCATGGCAGAGATTCAACAAGCTACTGGAAATATTCCTCAGAGATTTTGCTCCATATTGTCATGATAGCATCACACAGTTGCTGCAGATTTGTCGGCTGCACATCCATGATGCCAATCTCCCGTTCCACCACATCCCAAAGCTGCTCTATTGGATTGAGCTCTGGTGACTGTGGAGGCCATTTGAGTGCAGTGAACTCATCGTCATGTTCAAGACACCAGTCTGAGATGATTGAGCTTTATGACATGCTGCGTTATCCTGCTGGAAGTAGCCATCAGAAGATGGAGACACTGTGCTCATAAAGGGATGGACATGGTCAGCAGCAATACTCAGGTAGGCTGTGGCGTTGATGCTCAATTGGTACAAATGGACCCAAAGAAAATCTCCCCCACACCGTTACACCACCACCACCAGCCTGAACCGCTGATACAAGGCAGGATGATCCATGCTTTCATGTTGTTGAGGCCAAATTGTGAGCCGAGCATCCGAATGTGTGAGCAGAAATGGAGACTCATCAGAGCAGCAACGTTTCTCCAATCTTCTATTGTCCAGTTTTGGTGAGTCTGTGTGAATTGTAGCCTCAGTTTCCTGTTCTTAGCTGACAGGAGCGGCACCCGGTGTGCTCTTCTGCTGCTGTAGCCCATCCGCCTCAAGGTTGGCCGTGTTGTGTGTTCAGAGATGCTCTTCTGCAGAGCTCGGTTGTAGCGAGTGCTTATTTGAGTTACTGTTGCCTTTCTATCAGCTGGAACCAGTCTGGCCATTCTCCTTTGACCTCTGGCATCAACAAGGCATTTGCGCCCACAGAACTGCCGCTCACTGGATATTTCCTTTTTGTCGGAGCATTCTCTGTAAAGCCTAGAGATGGTTGTGCGTGAAAATCCCAGTAGATCAGCAGTTTCTGAAATACTTAGAGCAGTTCAAAGTCACTTAAATCCCCTTTCTTCCCCATTATGATGCTCGCTTTGAACTGCAGCAGATCGTCTTGACCATGTCTACATGCCTAAATGCATTAAGCTGCTGCCATGTGATTGGCTGATTAGAGATTTGCATTAAAAAGCAGTTGGACAGGTGTACCTAATAAAGTGGCCGGTAAGTGTAAATAGCAGTTTTCCATAATTTGTGATTCCTGTTTGTATTTTCTTACACTTATTTCTATTTTTGAATTGCATTATGGGATCGTTATCTTTCTTCCAACAACTTTTAATCTTGAGAAGTTGTAAAAAGTGACTTTTATGAACGTTTTTATAAGTTTAAGGTGATTTATTGTCAGGGTTGATGTTGTAGATTACACTACAAAAACCTTTTTCTGTTCTTTTACAGACTCATTCCTCTAGACATTATTTCTTGTACATTATATTATTACTAAAATGTAAGTAAAAGTCACTTTGTTAAAATGTAGAGTTGAATTTTCAACATCAAAAGTGGACAAAGCAGAGATTAACATCCCATTATGCAATTCACCACCGCAAATAAACCCAAAACACACAAAATACGGAAGAAATGTTCATTAACAGATATTTTTACAGTGTACAGTCAGATAAAAACTACTGGTTTAAAGTACAATTAGTAATAAGTTTCACTTAATCCAATATAAAATTGTACTTTGACTGAAAGACACAGTCGTTTCTCTTGTTTCAGTGTATAAACGCCTCACAGGGTTAATAATAAGAGCGCCTTAGTAAACTCCATGACCTTCTGACGTGTGTAAAAAAGATCTGCTGTGTTCCCTGTGCAGGCTTGTCCACAGTTAACACAGACTTCAGCTTAAATTCCGCACCAGACGCTCATTTACCGCCTGTTTGACTTACAAGATGAAGTTTGTTTTGTTTGCAATGGGATACATAAATATTTACAGGGACTTTTAACTTGTAGTTTACACGCTTAAGTGCTTCCAGTTACGCCATCATAAAGTCTTCACATTTGAAGTCTGCATGACCCTGAAGCTCAGAATGTTTATATTTAGCGTATAGTGCCGCAGTTCCTAGAGAAACAGAATATTAAATGAGAAAACCGTGGGCGTGGCTTGTTTTTCTACTGTGAGCTGATTGGATGCTGTAAAGTAGGCGTGTCATTCAGAAAGGGTTTGAGGAGAGTTATTACATCCTAACAGACTCCTCCTCTTTACCATTTCTGTTTGATGTCAAAACTGACAGGGGTGTGGTTAAGTATGTTAGCCCCGCCCAATACCTCTACGAAAAACAAATACGAAGTGCATTTTCAGATTTCAATTAAAGATTCCTAGAGCAAACTATTGTTTTTCCTTATGACATGCACAGATGCATTGTTCAGCACAAAACTAGCAATGTGAGCTAACAACATCAACATGGTGGGTTTTGATTTCATTTGTACAGTAAGTATTTGCACAGTAATAGTTATTTTTGGGATTTTTTGCTATCGAAACTGTTACACTTAATGACATTTTGACTGTAAGGATTATCAGGGAATTATTCCAGATTGAATGTACAGTTTAAATGATTTTTATTAGTTTTTAACTATGTTTCTGTATCTTCAGGTTGATGAAATCTACCATGACGAGTCTCTGGGAACAAACATCAACATTGTGCTGGTCCGGATGATCCTGGTGGGATATCGACAGGTAAGGCATTGAGCACAGTTCATTCATTACTCCCTTTTTTTATAAGGGGTAGCCACAGCGGAATTAACCGCCAACTATTCCAGCATATGTTTTGCGCAGCGGATGCCCTTCCAGCTGCAACGCAGTACTGGGAAACACTCTCACACAATCACATTCACACACACAGACATCTTCTATTCACACTCTTATACACTACAGCCAATTTAGTTAATCCATTCCCCTATAGCGCATGTGTTTGGACTGTAGAGGAAACCCACGGCAAAACGGGGAGAACATGCAAACTCCACACAGAAACACCAACTGACCCAGCTCGGGACTCGAACCAGTGACCTTCTTGCTGTGAGGCCACAGTGCTAACCACTGAGCCACTGTGCTGCCCTTGCATTGAGCATAATAATTTATTAAAATATTTTCCCCCTCAAAAAAATGAAGTGGAAGGAACCATGAAGGAACCCCAATCTGTGCAGCCTTAAATTAATAATGGTCAATGCATAACCTAATTAACTTTCATTTGCATAAGCAAGACAGTTTTCTTAATTTAAAAACTAATCAAATTCAGTTTGACTGCTTTGTTTATCTATTGTTTGCCTACTGATGTGCATAAATAATCTTATTAAAAGAAAAAGTCCTTTTAAATTAATATTTTATTTATGGAGCTTTTTCAAACTTAATACAGAACAGCATCACAATATAAAACATGCACACTATGTAAAAATAAAAATAAATAGTAAAGAAATATAAATAAATACACAAATCAAAATATAGAGAAATAAGCAAATAAATAAAAATATAAACAAAAAATAATAAATTTGCTTAAATTGATTCATTATTAAAAATAAATAAATCAACATAAGCAAATAAAAATAAACAAAATAAATAAAGAAATAATAAAGAAACAAATAAAGTAGAAAAAAACACAATCAACATAAATAAATAAATAATAATTATAAAAAATAAATAATCAATTGATTCAAGTAAAGAAAATAATAAATAAAAATGAAAAACAAGTCAATATAAATTATATAAAAAATAAATAAAATTAATTGATGAATAAAAATAGATAAACAATAGATGAATAAATAAATTAATAAATATAAATAAATAAATAAATTAATTAATTAATTAATAACTTATTCAATAAACAAAATCGCCCACTTATCCAGCATATGTTTTAAGCAGTCCCAATCACTGGGAAACATCCTTTCACACTTATTCACACACATACACTACTGACAATTTTAGCATACCCAATTCACCAGTCCCACATGTGTTTGGACTGTGGGGGAAACCGGAGCACCCGGAGGAAACCCATGGCAATGCGGGGAGAACATGCAAACTCCACACAGAAATGACAACTGACCCAGCCAGGACTCGAACCAGCGACCTTCTTGCTGTGAGGTGACCCACTGCTACCCACTGCGCCACCTGAATAAATATTTAAAATTAATTAATTATTAAAAATAAATAAATCAGTATAAATAAATAAATAAATAAATAAATACAAATAAACAAATACAAAAAATAAATAAAATGAAACTAATAAATACGTTAAAAAAAACTAAATTAAATAAACAAATAAATAATACTGAAACAAAAATAAATAAATAAATAAATAAATAAATAAAAAACATTCAATATAAATAAACAAAATAATGAATAAAAATAGATAAACAGATCAATAAAAAATAATAAATTAATTAACATAAAATTTAAATGAATTAATAAATAAATAAAAAGGAGGATATAGTAGAAAAATACTTTTAAAGTATCAACATCGCCTGTCAAATTTCGGTGCACCTTTAAATCAATGTGTGAAATAATTTTTGGCTAAAAACTCTCCATCTGGAGCACCTCAGCAGTGGTTCAAGATCTGTGTGTGTGTGTGTGTGTGTGTGTGTGTTTGTGTCTGATGAAGCTCCAGCTGTTAAACACACTTCAGTATCAGAGAAGAGCTGAACACACTGCATTCACACACACGTTTATGGCTGGAGAGAGATCTTCACACACTTCATCAGATCCAAACGTCAGATGTGTTTATGTGTTGTGGGAAAATTGCTGTGAGAGCATTCATTAACAAGAAAAATAATGTCCTGAATAAAGGCTGCATGATGCTGAAAATATGCAACATGTGATGATGATGATGTTGATTATTGTTATTATAGGATCTGCTTTTTATAAAACATCTATAACAAGCAGAAGATAAATTTATTGAAATAGAAAACCTATTTAATGTGTATCCTCAGTATATGCATGCATGTGTGTGTGTGTGTGTGTGTAGGAACATAAACGTATCTTAAAGAAATGCTAAAATAATTAACAAAAGAAGTGAAACAATAAATTACAATAAATAAACAAATAAAAATAAAGAAACGAATAAAGTAGTGAAAATAAAAAACACAACCAACATAAATAAATAATAATTATAAAAAATATATATAATATATAATATATATAATAAATTATTACAAGTAAAGAAATGAATAAATAAAAATAAAAAACAAGTCAATATAAATAAAATAAACAAATTAATTTATAAATAAAAATCTATAAACAATAGATGAATAAATAAATAAATAAAAATAAATAAATTATTAAATGATTAAATAAATAAATAAATTATTAAATGATTATTAAATGATTCATTAAATAAATTATTAAATAAAAATATTAATTAAAAATAATTTATTAAAAAAATAATTAATTCATTTTTAATTAATAATTTTTTATTGATTTAATCATTTAAAAATGTATTTATTTATTTATTTTATCATTTAATAATTTATTAATTAATTAATTTAATTTTTCCAAATAAATAAATAAATAAACAACCAAACTAATTAACTAATTAGTTGATTAAATTATTAATTAATTAATCAAACTAACTAACTAACTAACTAACTTAATTAATTATTTCATTGAATGAATCATTCATTCATTTTCTTTTCAGCTTAGTCCCTTTATTAATCTATAAAAATTAACAAAATAAATTAACAAAAAAGAGTTGCTTGTTAATGCAAAATGTCTTGGATTAGGGCAAATGTTGAGTATGCAAATGTTGAATATGCAAGTTTCTGAGCTGAATGCATATATTCTGTAAGTGGTTGAAGCCAGCATTTCTCCAGAGCACATAAAAGTTTTGCAAGTGAATGCATTAGTTTGAATATGATGTTTCTTTCTGTCTGTCAGGGGAGCTGAATGTGAATCTTCAGTGTGGGTGAGTGAGTTTCAGCAGGTCTGAGATCAGCTGTCAATCAAACTCACTCTCTGAACCACCTGAACTAGCTGTTCTGGTCTGAGAGAGACTGTACTCTCTGTGTCTTCAGTGTATGTGCATGTGTGTAGTCTTCCGTGTGTGTGTGTGTGTGTGTGTGTGTGTGTGTGTGTGTGTGTGAGCTTGTATTTATGTGTGCATGCACTTTGTTTAATGGGTGTTACGGTGGCGCAGTGGGTAGCACGATCGCCTCACAGCAAGAAGGTCACTGGTTCAAGTCCCAGCTGGGTCAGTTGTCATTTCTGTGTGGAGTTTGCATGTTCTCCCCGTGTTGGTGTGGATTTACTCCGGGTGCTCTGGTTTCCCCTACAGTCCAAACACATGCGCTATGGGGGACTTTATTAACTAAATTGTCCATAGTGTATGAGTGTGTGTATGAGCATGTATGGGTGCTTTCCCAGTGTTGAGTTGCAGCTGGAAGGGCATCAGCTGTGTAAAATATATGCTGGATAAGTTGTTGGTTCATTCCGCAGCGACACCTGATGAATAAAGGGACTAGCTGAAAAGAAAATGAATGAATGAATTTTATTAAAACAAATAATTTTATGTTATTTTGTTCATTTAGTTATTATTTTAATCTTATTTTTTAAGATTTTATTTATTATTATAGTTATTTTTATTTTATATTATTTTATTAAGTATTTCATTGTTTTATTATTATTTTATGTCAGTGTATGTAATAATATTTTTTATTTTATTATTATTTTATTTAATATTTATTTAATTTATCTATTTTGTTGTATTATTAATTAATTATTTTAATTGTTTATTTTTATTATTTTTTATTTTTGTGTATTTATTATTATTTTTTTATTATTTTATTTTTTTATGTTTTATATTTATAATAAAAATAATATATAGAATAAAATATATTATAAAATAATAATTATAAAGTGATTTAAAAATAAATAAATAAAAATAATATTAAAAACACAAATAAAAAATCATAGAATAATAATAATAATGAAAAACACTATATATATATATATATATATATATATATATATATATATATATATATATATATATATATTGTTTTATATTTTTTTGTTATTATTCATCTTATTAAACATTTTAATTACTTAATTAATTAATTCTACAAATACAAAGCACAAAATCAAATGATAAAATGCATAGTACAAAAAGTATTACTCTGTGTGTATTTAATCCATCAGATATGTGTCAGTATTTTATTGTGTGTGTGTCTGTGTTTAGTCCATCAGTCTGATCGAGCGTGGGAACCCGTCCCGCAGTCTGGAGCAGGTGTGCCGCTGGGCGAACTCTCAGCAGAAGCAGGACCCTCAGCACGCCGAGCACCACGATCACGCTGTTTTCCTCACCAGGCAAGACTTTGGTCCTGCAGGTATGCAAGGTACAGTGTTTCTGTCGATCGCCGCTGTGCAGAGTAAGTGCTTCTACACACACCTGACCGTCCCTTTGGCATGGAGACGAAAAACTGGATATGCACTATCAATAAAACACTAATATCGAGATAATCTGAGCGTCTGCAGGATATTAACACACTCCGTTTGACACGTTGATGAAAAACTGGATATTCACTATCAATAATAGACTAATATAGAGATAATTTGAGCGTCTGCAGGATATTAACACACTCCATTAGACATGTGGACAACAGAACGACAATACACAATCAATAATACACTAATATAGAGATAATCTGAGTGTCTACAGGATATTAACACACTCCATTAGACATGTGGACAAATAAATGACAATTCACTATCAATAATACACTAATATAGAGATAATCTGAGCATCTGCGGGATATTAACACACTCCGTTTGACATGCAGACAACAAAATGACAATGCACTACCAATAATACACTAATATATAGAGATAATCTGAGCGTCTGCCGGATATTAACACACACCGTTAGACATGTAGACAACAGAGCGACAATTCACTATCAATAATACACTAATATAGAGATAATCTGAGAGTCTGCGGGATATTAACACACACCATTAGACATGTAGACAACAGAGCGACAATTCACTATCAATAATACACTAATATAGAGATAATCTGAGAGTCTGCGGGATACTAACACACACCATTGGTCATGCAGACAACAAAACGACAGTTCACTATCAATAATACACTAATATAGAGATAATCTGAGAGTCTGCAGGATATTAACACACACCGTTAGACATTTAGACAACAGAGCGACAATTCACTATCAATAATACACTAATATAGAGATAATCTGAGCGTCTGCCGGATATTAACACACACCGTTAGACATTTAGACAACAGAGCGACAATTCACTATCAATAATACACTAATATAGAGATAATCTGAGCGTCTGCCGGATATTAACACACACCGTTAGACATTTAGACAACAGAGCGACAATTCACTATCAATAATACACTAATATAGAGATAATCTGAGAGTCTGCGGGATATTAACACACACCATTAGTCATGCAGACAACAAAACGACAGTTCACTATCAATAATACACTAGTATAGAGACAATATTGAGCGTCTGCAGGATATTAACACACTCCATTTGTCATGTATTTTTTCATGTCACCTCATACTGCAGTTTCTCATCAAATCTTCTGACCAATCAAATGCTCTCTAGTGTCTGACTTGCCCCGCCTCATTCGTTTTTCATTTGATGCACTGAAGCTCTACCATAGATATATACTTTAGATGTCGCCTATCCTGTTGTTGTCTATTGGAAGGAATGCGTCAATAGAGCCGCCATTTTAGTACAGGGTAGCGCTCCTTTAAAATGAATGTGGGACCAAGCTGCAGTGGAAGACTGTGGCCATTCAGAGCCAGAGATATACACATATACACATATATCTATGATCGGGAGTTTTCCTGGAGGTCAGTATGCAGTTTTTTTTTTTAATTACGAAAACTTTTATTTTACATCACTTTTCTACATTGATGGATCAGTGACCGCACGGCCATTCCTGACAAAAAGCTTGTGTTAGTGTGTATGGAAATGTACTATTCACCCTCCCTGTTAAATTTGATCTAATCATGTCCTGAAACACAGCTCCTCTCCTGCTTTCACTGCTCATACTGACGGAGGGAGTGATTCGTTTGTGAATGAATCTCCGTTATGAACGACTCTTTCACTAACTTTAGCCGACAATAATACAAGTTTCTGGCAGCGCAGCATCTCGTTGTCATATTTCTTTTGCATTGTTTGCTGATTTTATTCAACAAAACTAGCATAAGCCTAGTGTTTAGTGTGAGTTGGAGCTGCTTTGCCTTATGGTGAATGCAGTAAATGACTGTATTATCATCAATAACGTTACTTGTTGAACACAAAAGTTCAGAACATACAAAAACATAAAAAACTAAATCTTACCTTTAAAATGTTCTGCATTTGTGCTTTGTTTTCTTTGTTTGCTCGTTACTACACCCATAGACAGCGCCAAAATCCAGCATTTTCACGTAGTAACACTGTCTTGACTAGTGCGGTTGAATGACATTTGTACTGGGAGCACTGTACCAATATGGCGGCACTATTGTTGAATGCTCAGGGTCTGTATGCGATATCTAGTGTATAAATCTATAAAGTTCAATCACTCCTATTCCAAGAGTTGTTCTATTGGTTGTTTTTTTCTAAAAGAGGAGGAGCTACTCTATGTCCCGCCCTCTCATCATGTTTCAGTTGAGATTAGGTCAAATATCAAAAAAAAAAAATCCACATTTCAGAGCGCTTCACGGTATCTTTAAACGGGTTATTGCGAGATGGGATACAGCTATGGCCAGAAGTTCCTTCATTTCCTTCAAATTAGTCCTTTTATTCATCAGGGGTCGCCACAGCGGAATGAACTGCCAACTTATCCAGCACACAGTATGTTTAACACAGCGAATGCCCTTTCAGCTGGAAGCCAGTACTGGGAAATACCCATACACTCACACATGCACACAAATACACTATGGCCTATTTAGTTTATTATTCTCCTGTACCGCATGTGTTTGGACTGTGGGGGAAGCCAGAGCACCCGGAAGAAACCATGCCAAGATGGGGAGAACATGCAAACTCCACACAGAAATGCCAACTGGCCAGGCAAGGACTTGAACCAGCGATCTTCCTGCTGTGAGATGACAGTGCCAACCACCGTGTTGCCCAGTTTTTTTATTTTATTACCGTCTACCTACCCCAAACCAAACCATCACAGTAATGTAAAACAGTAATTATAACAAAAAGTATTTATTAACTTACCCATTAAATGTAATTTTTTGGTATTAAATTGTATTTTATTGACCTCAATTACTGTTGTACAGTGTCGCAAAAATGATGCGAGTATCCGCAGCTGTATCCCTTCTAGACTACTTTTTAAATGGTGTCAACAAACACACTGGAATATCAGCGAATATTAGTCTCACAGAGACGAGAGATATATCCTCATAAAGCTTGACATCTTTACTTTCAAACAAGCCTACTACGCTTGAAAACAAATGTTCACCATTTCTGTAATCTGTATGAAACCAACGTGAGGTACAACTTCGTCCCGCCTGACCTCAATGAATTCCCGCCTCCGCCATTCAAACGTAAATCACGTGACGGTAATCACTCGAAACTTGTAAACACACAGGTCGCTGTCGTTTTTGGGAGATGATTTGCCGTCAGGATTATACTTTAATAATAATGGAAATTACTTCAGAAGATTGTGGACACGGCGGTCTTCATAAGATGTGTAACACGTAAGTTATTCATTCTTATTGTACTTACATAGTTTGACTGATCGTCTGATCGCGTCCATCAGAAAACGCTATTAAGTCGTTGTTGTTAACAAGACAGTTGTTGATAAATTTCACTGGAGCTTCCAAATATGACATTTAATCATAAGCTTGGCTAACAGTTATGGATAATTTGATGTTTCTTCTTTCAATGAGGCTGTTAGCGTTTCAAAGATGGCCGCCGAGTAAAACGACTCGGGTCTCTTTAATTGTTGTCAGTGTTTCTGACGTTTACGCTTTGCCTTGTGATGGATGTGTGTTTAGTTTGAGGTGCTGGTGTGATTTTTCTGGAGACTCTCAGTAAAACCTGCTGGCTGTTTGTGTCTGGTCTGCTGTTGCTAAGCTACGCTGTGTGTTTGGGTCATAACAGTTCATATAGTGCTTCAGAATCCACTGCAAACACACACACACACTCACATACACACACTCACACAAAGTCTGCATGTCATGAGATCAAAATGTTTGGTTGTTTATTTTTGCACATTGTTAGTCTTGATCTGTGCAAGTCAATCCACTGAAAATTGGATCAGCGGTGCTTCTCTGATGACTCTGATTAGGTAAAATATGCTTAGCCACGCCCCTCAAACCACAAGTTTGCTGAAACAAAAGATGAAGGGTGGGGCATAAAACAAAGCCCCGCCCCTTCTCAATATTCACTTGTCAATACTGAAATAAAAGTTCACAGAAACTCATCAAGTTTGTTATTCCGTTTATATTCACCATGTTATATAATACTAAGTATTTATTAAAATACTTATTTATTTTATTTATTTATTTGATAAATGCCACATAAATGGTTCACACTAATATTTTCTGCTCATCTTTAAGGTTTGTCAGTGGCCAATACGTGACAGAACCCAGCATGATCCAGTGTGTGTCGTCTTCACGAGGCAGTGCATAGCATTAATGTGATCTAATACTCTGTGATTACAGCATTACTTCACAACACACAGCTTTTCCAGAGCTTCATTCTGATCTGAACACAAATAATCGCTGCGCTTCCTTCTCATGCGAACCTTAATACGGCTTCATGATGTTCTCAGTGTGTAAACATACACAGTAATCCTCCACGGCTGATGGAAATATCACTACTACACTTTATAAGATGCTTTTGATTTACGTAGAGTTTATGTCTTGTTTCAGGTCCAAATATCTAATGCATTCAGTGATATATTTAAAACAAAATCTTCTTGTACAGGCTCTTATTTTTATGTGCTTTCTTATAAAGGATTATTATTTCAGATATCTATAAGAATGGTTGTTGTGTTTTTTATAGTTTATGCATCACATTTGTTTATGTGTTAAAATAGCAAGCACAATAATATTTAAAGTACATACACATACTGTGTGATTTCGCCATGAAATAGCCATGAGTTGCTGATGTGGCAATAAATATATAAACAAACAAAACACATAAGAAGTGAAAGGTTTTTATTTTTTACATTTTGTAATGTTGAATTAAAGTTTCACTACTACTAAAAAACAATAATTGGATATTTATGTCAAATTAAAGTAACACAAAGACTTTTCTTATATATTTTGAAAATTAAGTGAGTTTTTCCTAAAAACAAGGCAAGTAAAATAATCTTATTTTCTTGTTTTTGCCTGCACTGGTAGGTGATTTTGCTTGTTTTAAGGAAAACCCCACTTAATAGGGTATATGCCGAAGCATGCTAATGGGACTTTTAATTTGCCAGTAACCTGTGTTAAGCGCTTCCGGCGAACTGTATGTAATGGAAAAACTGGCGTGTTTAAGGTCTGTTTTCTTTCAAAATCAGCGATCTCCATTAGCTGAGTGATATCCAATATAAAGTGGGTCTCAGATTGTACAAGAAGCACTACATTAAATTACATTTTCCCCCGCCGTGTCTTTGTAATATGAGCATTTATTTTACCTCAGTATATTCAATGGAGCTTCTGCTCTAACCTGCCGATTCTGACGGTCTTGTTTTACGCCTGAGCAACTAAATGAATGCCAGAGTTTATTTAACTGAATGTATTTTAACTACAATACAACATCGATGCTGTAAAAAGAACCGTATAAAATGGAAAAAATTCACAAAAACAGGTCACCGGAAGTTTATCAGGATGGGAAAAACACTAGCTCGGCATATACCCCATTTTGACTTACTATGAATTATATTATATCTTGATTATTTTAATTAGTATTTCTGAAAACAAGGAGTATATTTTTACTTGCCTATAAATTGTTTCTTGATTTAAGAATATATTTTTGTTATTTGCACTATAAACAAAACTATATAAGAGCAATTCCAGCGTTATGGATGTGACATTTGCAGTAAAAACTCAAAACATAAATTCGCATAGAAAGTAAACGATAACATTATATTAAAACTTTGGTTTATATTTATGTTAATTAGAACAACTGACCACAGAGTTGAGACCAGAAAAATATCAATCTGTAAACATGTTTTAGATTTTAAAATAAGCATGCGTTATGGATGTGACAAAAAAGTCTGCGAGTTTACAGCATATAACATACTTTGCAAAAATTCTGTGAATTAAGCTGCGCAACCCAAAAGAAACAATGATAATCAAAAGGAGAAGAGTTAGCTTACTATAAAACAAAAATTATTGGTGTTATTTTATGTAATATTTTCACATTCATGAGGAAAAAGTGTCGTTATGGATGTGACCTCTTTCTGTTATGGATGTGACAGATGTGAATATGCCTCTTGTGTGACTTTGGTAAATCAAATATAATAGTTTGAAAACACTAACAGATGCATTTTTGAGTATTTATAAAGTACTGTATTATACTTGCTTATGCAAAAACCCCAGAAACGGTTGCTGTATTTTGGTGAAAACGTAATATTTTTCATGGCAAGGTTGACATTTGCCTGGAATTGCTCATATATAGCAAAGCAGTTTTTGCAGAGTGGTATTATTAAACATGATTGATGGACTTATTAATTAATGTAACGTCAGCACTAATAAAAATGTCTGTTTATGTCAAATTGATGTAAAATTCTTAAATCAATAAGCATTTTGTAGACAAGTAAAAAGAATATTGTTTTGTTTCAGAAATAATGAATCAAAATTAAGTGAGTTTTTCTTAAAAGCAAGCCAAGTAATCTGCCAATGGGGTAGGCAAAATAATCTTTAATCAACCTGAAAACAACTGCATTTTACTTGCTTCACTGGCAGATTATTTCACTTGTTTTTAGATAAAACTCACATATTATTGACCTCTTTTTTTTTCTAAAAACAAAACAATATTAAATTCGTCTTGATTTAATAATGTGTAGATATTTGCATTATAAACAAGACAGAAACTCTCTCCTCTCTCTCTCTCTCTCTCTCTCTCTCTCTCTCTCTCTCTCTCTCTCTCTCTCTCTCTCTCTCTCTCTCTCTCTATATATATATATATATATATATATATATATATATATATATATATATATATATATATATATATATATATATATATATATATATATATATATATATATATATATATATAGATATATATATATATATAGCAAAGTAGTTTTTGCAGAGAGGTATTATAGAACATGATTGATGAAGTTATTGATTACCAATGATTTATTCAGGAATTAAAGCAGCGGCGCTTTATTGGCTTCAGCGTCTGCAATTTCTGCTTTTCTCTGCATGCCAAAGACTGTCCGGTGACTGAAGAGCATGAGCAGTTTATTAAAGAGGCTTCAGCTTTGCACATCTCTGATCGAGTGTCATCTGTATGTGTGTGTTAGGGCTGCACAATATTGGCAAAATCTAACATTGCAATATTTTGTTATTATATATATTATATATATACACCGGTCAAAAGTTTGGGGTCAGTAAGATTTTTAAATGTTTTAAAATAAGCTTGTCTTGCGCACCAAGGCTGCATTTATTTAATCAAAAATACAGTATAAATAGTAAAATTGTGAAATATTATTGCACTATAAAAATAACTGCTTAAAAGTAGATTATAATTTAATTCAATAATTTTAATTCAATTTGTTTAGCTTCATAACTCTAGTTTTTAGAGTCACATGATCCTTCAGAAATCACTTTAATACTAATTATTATGGTCATTATTATTATTATTATTATGTTAATAAAAGTAATAATGACTAGAGTAATCATTTAATTTGATACTACTTACATTAAGTAATAAATAAATATTTAATAAACAAGTATTTAACAGTTTAACTTTTTTTTTTACATTTAATAAATTATTCTTGATGTACAGAATAATTTCATTTAAATTGTTAAATAAAATTAATATTAAAAATAAAATAAAAGACTGACCCCAAACCTCTGACTGGTAGTGTGTACACTCTCAGAAATAAAGGTACAGGAGCTGTCACTGGGGTGGTACCTTTTCAAAAGATACATATTTGTTCTCAAAGAGTCCACAGTGGTTCCTCAAAGGTGCATATTAGTGCCCAAATGTACCTAAAAAGTACCTTTGAGGTACCATTATGGACCCTTTAGGTATAAATATGTACCTTTTAAAATAGGTACTGCCCCAGTGACAGCTCCTGTACCTCTATTTCTGAACGTGCATATATAGTGATATGAATACAATTTCACCAGATGTCTTGAATAACTACATTAGGAAATTTGATATATATATATATATATAAATATAATAAACAAATAGATAAATGCAATAAAGAAAGTACATACTAACAGTATTCAGGTAGAGTAATTAAATAATGAAAATAAAAACGATTACATTCAATTAATTGTTATTAAAATAACTAATGGTACAAATTATTATGGCTGAATGATTTTAAAATCCTTATACACACAGACATATGCATAGCCCTCAGAAACACATGGAAATGATAAATTATAACACAACATATATTATATAATTATAACTCAACATTGCATATCCTGCGATGTGACTATTGCGAATGATCACATTGCGATATCAATGCTGAAACGCTATATTGTGCAGCCATAGTTTCTCTGTGTGTGTGTGTGTGTGTGTGTGTGTGTGTGTGTTGTGCTTTTTTGTGTGTGCTGTGTTTGTGTTTAATGTGGCTAATCAGCTTGCAGATGCGCATTTACTTCTAAAGGCCACAGAAATAATTTTTCAAAGAAATTATTATCTTTTTCGATTGGCTACAGAACAAACCACTGTTTAACGAGGTTAATTAGGCAAGTTAGGGTAATTAGGCAATTCATTGGATAACAGTGGATTGTTCTATTGACAACAGAAAAAACAGATTCTTAAGGGGGTCAATAATATTGACTTTAAGATTGTTAAAAAAAAAATAAAACTACATTTATTTCAAACATATTACAATAGGAAATAAAGAAAAAATATTATAGTAAATACTGCGAATATTTCCTGCCTGTAGTTTTTGGCTTTTTGACTGAAGAATTGATTTATGTTTTGTATGTCAGAAGTGCTGATAAAAGGGTCGATCACACTGAATAAGTCTTTTGCAATGAGGGACACCTTGTTTTTCTAATAACCGCGAGCGTGTTACATGCTGCTTATATGCCCTGCGTTTTTTGCCATAAAAAGCGTGCTACATCAGTTGCATGTTTTTTTCATTATCCAATCAAATGAAAGCACAGGCGGGGTTTCCACTGCTCTGACAATTAATTATTTATTAGTTAATCATTTATTTATTTTATTGGTATTATTACTGCAATAACAACAAAAGTTACAGTAAAACAGAATAGAATATTGTCTGTACAAACCATACAGAGATATTTACATTTATGGGTGTAAACCTTTCCAATAATTAACATAAAGTTTATAAAAACTTGTATTATTTTTTTTTATTTAAGTGTAAAACCTAATGAGAACCTTGATCAACCTATGCACACAATCAAGCCTTCATGAACTGATTATTCAACAACAGGTGATGATTGCAGAGAAATATAGTCTTTTAATAAACTTTGATATGTATGAGATGGAGATGGCATAAAAAGTAAACATTTGCGAGAGAGAAGTTATAAACCCAACAAATGTGGCGTTGGTGCAGAGTCAAGTTAGGCAATATTTCTAACCAGCGTGCAGCACTTTTGCACTGCTTTTGTGTTGTTAACAGGACTACGAAGACTTTTAAAGATAGAGGATAGTGGTCGCAGTTTTGAGTATAGCTTCGCAAATTCTGAATATCACAGGATTATTAAAAAGCAATAGAGATGATGGGCAAGCCTAGTCATATAAACACTGTAGTGCACTTCTTTTCTTCTTGAAAACAAAAAAGGCACACTGTAAAAAATATCCGTAAATAAGCAGTTTTCCATATTTTGTGATTGATTGTTTTTATTTTTATTTTTTTTATTTCTGCTTTGAAATTGCATTATGGGGTCTTGATCTTTCGTCCAACAACTTTTAACCTTAAAAAGTGACTTTTCTGGACATTTGTTATAGTTTAAAGTTATACATTAGCCCCTTTCACACAGTGATACCGGTAAATATATGGAAAATTTCCCGAACGACTTTATCGGTAAATTCAAAAAAGTGCTGTTCACACAGGCGAGGACGTTACGGGATTTTTCTGGAAAAGAGCATTCACACATCCATTCCAAAATACTGGTAAATTCTGACATCATTAACCAGAAATGAGCTCTAAACGGCTGCGCTTGTGTTTGTAAACATTTGACTAAATCACAAACTCTGTGGATGATCAGTATTGTGAACAACTTCAATGAAAACATGTAGAGAAACACTTTCGCATGTCGAGATGTTCATGATATGTGTGTGTGCTGGCGCTCACGGGCTGTTTCACGGGCACACGCAAAGCTTGAAGGTAAACAAACAACGGCTTATCATAAGCATCTTATCGATAATTAATTACAGTTACGGTTGGCATTAAGATGAACATATAAACGTGATCTGCCTAACATCCAGCAGCTAAATGTGTCTGGGAAAATATTCAAAGGCTTTTATTCTCATAAACCACGCGGACGTGAATGCGTCTGACTGTTCTGATTGGCTAAAGCAGACGTCTCACGTCAGCACGTTCTAGACGTGATCGCACTCTTTCCGGCAATCTTCCTTCTGCATTCACACAGCACAGCATTCCGGCAAATTACCGCTAATGTTACAACTTCTCTTTCCGGAAAATAGCCAGAACAAATTTATCAGTATTTTCAAAAAGGGCCTGTTCACACATACACACCTTTCCGGAAAATTGCCGGTAATTTTCTGGAAAGGTGTGTATGTGTGAAAGGGGCTAATGTCTGGGTTGGTGTTGTATATTACGCTGTTATTTTACAGTCTTATTTCTTTATATGTTATTTCTTATGCATTATATTATTTCAACTGACTAAAATGTCAATAAAAGTCACTTTGTTAAACTGTAGAGTTGAATTTTCAACATCAAAAGTGGACAGCAGAGATCAACATCCCATAATGCAGTTCACCACCAAAATGATCACAAAACACACTTAATAGGGAAACTGTTGATTACCAGATGTTTCACAGTGCGGCACAGTGTGTTCGGTGTGATCGGCCCCTCACAGTGCAGTAATTGTGTCCTGATGTTATTTTATGCTCTGATGTGACTCTCAGACTGTCCTAATGAAACTCACCTGTTCCTGCTCTTCTTGAATGTCCCGCATTCCTGTTCAGCATGGTTTCTCTTTGATCTCTGTTGCCTAGGTTATGCCCCGGTGACGGGCATGTGCCACCCGCTGCGCAGCTGCACCCTCAACCACGAGGACGGATTCTCCTCTGCATTCGTGGTGGCGCACGAAACCGGACACGTGTACGTTTCACAGAGTATTTCTATGGGGATTATAGTATTTAGTGATGCACAAAAAGTTTGACAGCCGCAAAATAATGGCTGGAATTTTTTGTTTTGGGTTTTTGTTGGCTTTGTTTTGCTTTATTTTTTGTTTTGTTTTGCTTTGCTTTGCATTTTTGTTTTGTTTTGCTTTGTTTTGCTTTGCTTTGCTTTGCTTTTTTGTTTTGTTTTGCTTTGCTTTGCTTTGTTTTATTTTTTTGTTTTGCTTTATTTTTGTTTTGCTTTGTTTTGTTTTATTGGTAACACTTTAAAATAAGGGTCCATTAAATAATGTATTTACTAACGTTTTGCTTTATTTTTTTTTTGTTTTGTTTTGCTTTTTTTGCTCTGCTTTGCTTAGTTTATTTTTGTTTTGCTTATTTTGCTTTGCTTTATTTTGTTGGTAACGCTTTAAAATAATGGTCCATTTATTAATGTATTTAATACTTTTTGCTTTTTATTTGTTTTGTTTTGCTTAGCTTTGTTTTATTTTTTGTTTCCCTTTGCTTTATTTTTTGTTTTGCTTTGCTTTGTTTTAATTTTTTTTTGCTTTGCTTTGTTTATTTTTTGTTTTGCTTATTTTTGCTTAGCTTTTATTTTGTTTTATTGGTAACACTTTGAAATAATGGTCCATTAATTAACGTATTTACTAACTTTTTTGCTTAGTTTTTTGTTTTTCTTTGCTTTGTTTTGTTTTGTTTCATCAGTAATACTTTAAAATAATGCTCCATTAGTTAATGTTAGTTAATGTGTTTACTAACAAAAAAACAATTAGTTATACATTATTCATATATATATATATATATATATATATATATATATATATATATATATATATATATATATATATATATATATATATATATATATATATATATAATAAAATAAATAATAATTAAATAATGCATTTAATAATGCATTAGTTATGATTAATAAATATTAAAACTACTTATGATTTAAAAAAATTACAAGAGCAATCATAATTAATATTAATAAATACATTAACTAATGGACCATTATTCTAAAGTATTACCGTTTTATTGTTTTTTTTGCCTCATTTTTTGTCTTGTGCTTTTGTTTTTGGTTTTGTTTGGTTTTTCACTCGCTCATTTTTTTCTTTTCTTTTTCTTTTTTAAAGATTTTTAAATAGTTTAATGTGAATAAATTTTATTGGATTCCATTTCTGATTATATTATACAATAAAAAATATATGAATCCAATAAATGTAAAAAATTGGTTTTGGTCTGCAAATTTCTATTTGGTTAATCATATTTATTGTTAATAATGTAGATGATGCTGAAACTATGTACTGTGCAGCCCTAGTTTAATTGTAAGTTGAGAATCTCATTGTGAAAAAGCTGTTTTTATATATACCTCACAATGGGAAAGAGCTAGTGAAGTGCAGCACATTGGCTTGCGTTTCCAGTGTTTTTGTGGAATAATCTCGTGTTGTAATTAGCTGGAATGCACTGACAGTTTGTGAACTGGAGGAATGTCAATTTGTGTTGGCTATAATTGAGTGATAATTGTCAATTGTCACCTGCATAAATGAGTTTGCATGCTGTTTATGCAGAACAGCGATAAAGCTCTGCCAGGAAAAAGCGAGGCATTGTTTAGTGTGGCAGCAGGAGAATGATGAAGCATATTAAGCATCTGTTGTGCGTCTAATGTGCATGCAAACAGGCTGAAATACTGCTCAGCGTGTCCAATGCATTATAAGTCAGATAAGTTGCATGCATATCATAATTATAAGTGATGTGCGTGAACTTTTCCTCTAGGATGTGGAAAGAGCATGAGGTTAGGGCTGCTCGATTGCGCCCCCTGTTGAACAGAATACTGCCATCATTAAAACTGCCTTAAAAAGTTGGAAAAAGGCATCTGCATGTAAAAATCTGTAAGGGCTGAACTCATTAATGCCGAACACTGTAGATGTTATGTGTTATTGTACAGAGCTGTGATTGTATTGTGTTGCTGTTTCAGGCTGGGAATGGAGCATGATGGGCAGGGGAACCGCTGTTCAGATGAGACCAGTATGGGCAGCATTATGGCTCCCCTGGTCCAGGCTGCGTTTCACCGATATCACTGGTCCCGTTGCAGCAAGCAGGAGCTCAACCGATATATACAGTACGACACCTGCCTTTATTATAGCATGCATATTCATAATTAGCGACAACATCACTTATATTACACTCACCGCCATGTTTGTGTCTGAAATAATCACAACTATTGTGGCTGAGAGAGCTGTAACTTAAGTCCACATTTCTTTCAGCTCGTATGACTGTCTTCTGGATGACCCATTCGAGCTGAAATGGCCCAAACTCACCGAACTCCCTGGCATTAATTACTCCATGGACGAGCAGTGCCGCTTTGACTTCGGTGTGGGATATAAGATGTGCACGGCTGTAAGTGCTCTAATTAGTTAATCTTCTGACTGTAAACTCCGGATCAAAGCCTTTATAATGAGACTCGTTTATTGTGCAGCTGAAATGCCATCATATGCATGGGTCATGAGCAGAATATACAGACTTTTTTTGTTTGTTTGCTATTTCTGCACAGAATTTGTACAAATATATTTTTTAATTCATGCAGAAGGATTTTAAATGTGGTAACTAAAACACTGATTTGATTTGTGTCATGTCATTTGAGTATCTCTTTGCATAATAATAAAATTAAAAACTTGACACATGAAATAAAAACTTGTAACAATTTAATTTATGCAAATCCAATTAGAACCACTTGTTTGTAAACAAAGCAAGTCTCTGATATAATATATCCACTAAAACACAGACAATTAAAAGTTTATAAAATGTTTTATGTTAATCATAAAAGCATATGCATGTTATTCAATAATATTGCTGAAATTAATTTAAAAAAATGAAATTAAATCTTATATTATATTATATTATATTATATTACATTACATTACATTATATTATATTATATTATATTATATTATATTATATTAAATTATATTATATTATATTATATTATATCATATTAAATTATATTATATTATATTAAATTATATTATATTATATTAAATTATATTATATTAAATTATATTATATTATATTATATTATATTATATTAAATTATATTATATTAAATTATATTATATTATATTATATTATATTATATTAAATTATATTTTATTATATTATATTATATAAAATTATATTATATTTTATTATATTATATTATATTATATTATATTATATTATATTATATTATATTATATTATATTATATTAAATTTAATTATATTATATTATATTATATTATATTATATTTCCCAAGTGATGTTTAACAGAGCAAGGAAATTTTCACAGTATTTTTCCTATAATATTTTCTCTTCTTGAGAAAGTCTTTTTTTTTTTTTTTTTAAACATATTTATTTATAAAAAATTTAAAACATATTTATGGGCATTATTATTAGCCACCTCAGGATTTTTTCCCAATTGTCAACACAACAAATCACTGTTATGCAAAAACTTGCCTAATTAACATAACTTTAAATTATAATCTTCAAATGAGCAATTTCATGCAAATGTCAACTTTGCCACGAAAAAAAAGAAGTTTTCAACAAAATATCGAAGCTGTTCATGCGTGTTTGGTATAAGCAAGTGTTTTACAGTACTTTAGAAATACTCAAAAATGTCTCC